>NC_139590.1:12926950-12954450 GCF_946808225.1 Silurus aristotelis | reverse complement strand
CCAGGAGTCTTTTTTGGAAAGATGCAACAAGTCTTTCACACCTGGATTTGGGGATCCTCTGCCATTCCTCCTTGCAGATCCTCTTCAGTTCTGTCAGGTTGGACGGTAAACGTTGGTGGACAGCTATTTTTAGGTCTCTCCAGAGATGCTCAATTGGGTTTAAGTCATTGCTCTGGCTGAGCCATTCAAGAAAAGTCACAGAGTTGTTGTGAAGCCACTCCATCGTTATTTTAGCTGTGTGCTTAGGGTCATTGTCTTGTTGGAAGGTAAACCTTCAGCCCAGTCTGAGGTCCAAAGCACTCTGGAGAAGGTTTTTGTCCAGGATATCCCTGTGCTTGGCCGCATTCATCTTTCCCTTGATTGCAACCAGTCGTCCTGTCCCTACAGCTGTAAAACACCCCCACAGCATGATGCTGCCACCACCATGCTTCATTGTTGAGACTGTACTGGACAGGTGATGAGCAGTGCCTGGTTTTCTCCACACATACCGCTTAGAATTAAGGCCAAAAAGTTCTATCTTGGTCTCATCAGACCAGAGAATCTTATTTCTCACCATCTTGGAGAACTCCATGCGGGTTTTCATGTGTCCTGCACTGAGGAGAGGCTTCCGTCGGGCCACTCTGCTATAAAGCCCCACTGGTGAAGGGCTGCAGTGATGGTTGACTTTATACAACTTTCTCCCATCTCCCGACTGCATCTCTGGAGCTCAGCCACAGTGATCTTTGGGTTCTTCTTTACCTCTCTCACCAAGGCTCTTCTCCCCCGATAGCTCAGTTTGGCCGGACGGCCAGCTCTAGGAATGGTTCTGGTCGTCCCAAACGTCTTCCATTTGAGGATTATGGAGGCCACTGTGCTCTTAGGAACCTTAAGTGCAGCAAATATTTTTTTGGAACCTTGGCCAGATCTGTGCCTTGCCACAGTTCTGTCTCTGAGCTCTTCAGGCAGTTCCTTTGACATTAATTATTCTCATTTGCTCTGACATGCATTGTGATCTGTAAGGTCTTATATAAACAGGTGTGTGGCTTTCCTAATCAAGTCCAATCAGTATAATAAAAAATTTCTGGACTCAAATGAAGGTGTAGAACCATCTCAAGGATGATCAGAAGAAATGGAGAGCACCTGAGTTAAATATATGAGTGTCACAGCAAAGGGTCTGAATACTTAGGATCATGTGATATTTCAGTTTTTCTTTTTTAATAAATCTGCAAAAAGGTCAACAATTCTGTATTTTTCTGTCAGTATGGGGTGCTATGTGTACATTCATGAGGAAAAGAAATGAACTTAAATGATTTTAACAAATGGCTGCAATATAACAAAAAGTAAAAAATTTAAGGGGGTCTGAATACTTTCCGTACCCACTGTATATATATATATATATATATATATATATATATATATATATATATATATATATATATATATATATATATATATATATATATATATTTACTCCAGATGTGCTTGATGTTAAGTTGAAAGTGCGATAAGTGTTATGTGACCTTATATTGCTCCACATACATGATATTGTTACCATGGACACTACCGGTTTCATTAGAAAAATCTCTGTCTAGCAGGCAACATTTTTCTATTCCATTTGTGCACCCAAGGTCTGTCACGTTCACAAGGCAGCATGTTAACATATGTCTTCTAACATCCCTTATCTGGTTATGGTTGTAGACAACGTCAAACAGATCCTTCTTGAAAAAGGACCGATTACAGCCAATGAACTAATAATCCCATGTTTATCTTACAGAAGTCACTCTCTCTGGAATGCTAAAAATGTTTCCATGGTTACAACTGATCATTCTTACCTGTGATTAAGGCCTCATTAGTGATATTTTCCTTTTCTTTTTAGATCAGATATTGTCTTGGGTATAAGATCCTTACTTGTGTATGTTTATATTTTTGGTTTGCTCCTTTTTTTTTCTTCCAAATTTGGACTTTCAGTAAATCTTGCATCTCCCCAAAAAAAATGCGGATATT
Source organism: Silurus aristotelis (assembly GCF_946808225.1). Taxonomy (NCBI): domain Eukaryota; kingdom Metazoa; phylum Chordata; class Actinopteri; order Siluriformes; family Siluridae; genus Silurus; species Silurus aristotelis. Next base: position 12,952,467 of record NC_139590.1, on the reverse strand, counting down.
TTTTCAACTTTTCCAAGGAGTTTTGCTCGCCAGCAAACCTCCCAGGAGATCCTCGTTATTAGACCTTGTCTTCTTCTCTTTAGGAGATTTTTCTTCGGCAGTGCCCTTGAGATATCGTGCCCCTTTCATTGCGATTTGATGTATTTTTAACTAAGCTTTAGACTGAAATGGCTGTGGTCCTGTGAATCCAGATCAGTAAGACAAAATATTGCATTCCAATATTGAAGCCCAATATTATACATTTTTCAATATTTGAGATTCTAAAGCACTTTCTCTGTGTGTCAAACCCCTGTGCACCAAGCATGAACATATTGTTTACATGGGTTGAGGTGGAAAATCTTAAATGGAATACATCAACCCTATTTTACACCTTTGGGATGAATTGGAACTCAGACTTCACCTCAGCTTTCCTCACCTTACACACCCACTTTACTAAAGTTCTTCCACAACCATACTCCAAAATCTAATGTAACATTTTCCCAGAAGAGTGAAGGTTATGATAACAGCAAATGGAAACTGAATGGGAAATGGGATGTTCAAAAGCACATAAGAATCTTATGGTGTCCACACACTTTTGTCCATATAATGTGTATCGATAATTCAAACAGACAGATAGATAGGTCGATTGATTCATAGAATAATATGCTTTTTATATGTGGCAACCTATAATGGGATAAATAATCATTTTACAGTAAAGAAGACAGTAAACAAACAGTACTGTAGTGGACTTTAATGGATTTCATTTCAGCAGGATGAATACGAAATGGTCTATATGACTTAAAACTATGAAATATGCAGCATATTCAAAAAATTTTGTGTGTTTTTGAGTCTTACAATAAAATTATCATCCTGTTAAACAAAGAAAAACAGGGTTTTGTTGATGCTCCTGATACTTCTAAGAAATTCAAGAAAATATTCAATTACAAACTGTTTGTTTCTTGTGTGTGTGTGTGTGTGTGTGTGTGTGTGTGTGTGTGTGTGTGTGTGTGTGTGTGTGTGTGTGTGTGTGTGTGTGTGTGTGTGTGTGTGTGTGTGTGTGTGTGTGTGTGTGTGTGTGTGCTTGTTCTCATCCTTGACCCTTGAACTTAAATGACAGGCCAAATATAAGAGCTGATATGAGAGTGGGAAGATGCTCAGTCATCATCAAAATGAGACCATGGAAGGTTAGATTTATTTTAGAAAATAAACCCTGAGCAAACACTCATAATACCGTCATCTGCACCAAAGTGATTGAAATGGAGCATTTTCTTATTGTTTTCTGGTTTTCTCATGACACAATAAACCAAAGTTGGGTACAACAAAGCACATAATGGAAGATACACAAAGTTTGAGGTATTTTCAGATAGGTAATGCACAGTATATGGGCAGCACAGTGGGGCAGCTTGTAGCATTGCTTATATACAGCTTCAGGGTACCTGGGCTAGTCATATTATTTATATATTATTAATACCTAGCTTTCGTTACCATCCGTGTGTTTTGTATAGTTTCCCTATGTTAGTATTGTTTACCTTCAGGTGATTTGGTTTCCTTCCTCCTACGCTACTACATGCCAAGGTGGACTACTGTAGCTACTTTAAGTATTTGTGAATGAGCATGCAAATGTCGTTTATCATTTATTTCTTGAGAATGGTACAGAACAGTTTTAAAGCAAATCTGCATAACATAAAGATGCTAGAAAAATTAATCATAGTTTATCATTTTAATTTCTGTATGGTTTTTAACAATATGTCTGTCATTCCTTCTCCTTTGCTTTGTACCAATTTCTTCAGGATGGATGATATTCAGCTATGTAAAGAGATCACAAGGCTTAAAAAAGAACTGCAGAAATTAGTTTCGATCCCAGGTAGGCCCCACAAAACCAATATATTATGTACATGTTATTTAGCTGTTGCATTTTTTTTTTTTGTGCACAGGCGCATTGTCATGCTGGAATATGTTGGTCTCCTAGTTCAAGTGAACTTAATGCTATGTCTTTAGCCTACAATTGTGTGCCTCCAAATTTGTATTTACAGTTTGGAGAAGAAACACATTTTATTAAAAAATCAAGGGTCCCAATACTTTTCATATAGTGCATATACACTGATCAGCCAAAACATTATAGCCACCTGCCCAATTGTGTGTTGGTCACCCTTTTGCTGCCAAAACAGTGCTGACTGGTCGAGCATTAACAACATTCACTTCTTCAGTAATTTGAACTACAGGAGCTCATCTGTTGGATCGTTTCACACGAGCCAGCCTTCATTTCCCATATGCATCACTGAGCCTTGGCTGCCCATGACCCTGTTGCCGGCTCACTGCTGTTCCTTACTTGGACCACTTTTGATAAATTGTGACCACTGCAGACCAGGAACACCCCACAAGAGCTGCGGTTTTGTAAATGCTCTGACCAAGTCGTATAGCCTTCACAATTAAGCCCTTGTTAAACTCTCTCGAATCCGTACGCTTGCCCATTTTTCCTGCTTCTTACACATTAACTTTGAGGACAAAATGTTTTATTGCTGCCTAATATATCCCACCCACTAATAAAGAGATGATGCCATGATGAAGAGATAATCAGTGTTATTCACTTTACCCGTCATGTCACATGTCATATGTTAAGCCTGATCAGTGTAAACTGCATATGTATATGTATACACATCTTTGCTTAATAACTAACTATGAGGCTAGAAATTTGTATTTATTTTTTATTAACATTTACTAGCTTTCTAGCAAGCTAAATTAGTTAAAAACAGATTAGTACCTTAACAGGATAACTTAAACGGATAATTAAGGCTAATTGGTAATATTTATACAAATATATATAATTTTTAATAAATTTATTTCTAAATGTTTTCCTAAACAGGACATTTCTAGAGGATCTTGATCCTCTCTCCAAGCATAAAACCTTAACCTTCTACAGTGTAATTTGTGCATGTGCACTTCTTTCTTCATCATCCTAAAAACATCAGTGAATACCTTAATTAATAAGCATACACAATATAGATGGTGTATAAGGCCTCAGTGACACTGATGAAGGTTAAATAAGACAGTACTGTACATTTTGCAAGTTTCTCTCCACAAGTTTCTTCTTGCAAGCCTTTTAAACAGCTTGCTGTTATGTAACTTGAAACTCAATAACTGTAGAAGTTTGCTTATTAGTCCAATTTTGGTATTTTTCCAACTGTTCCAGACATATGAAATGTTTTGTTTATGTTCCTTATTTTTATCTTCCTGTCTATTTTTTCTTTCCTTCAATGACTTGAATGTGCCAAAAGCATGTATGTTTATTTCCATAATAACACTACAAGAATATTTAACATTCAAATACAAATAGAAGACAAATAAAGAAAAGTTAATGAAGAATAAAGAATAAAAATGATTGTTTGTTTGTAATGAATTACAGTCAAGGTATCTGTTCTGTAGGTGTTATAGCAAACAAGCTCACATTTGAGTAAACTTAAAAATCATTAAAAACTTAAATCCAAATAGCTATATGATTATAATTGTAAAACGTAAAAAGCTTTGTGATTGTATAACAGATCGAAAATTCTTTAAGATCAAAGCTTACCTATTAGAATTTATGTTTTGCTAGATAAAGACAAGTCCAGTGAAGACCGGCAGCGTGAGGAGATGCTGCTGCAGCAGATCCACAAGCTGGTGGAGACTCGAGACTATCTGGTGGATGATGTGGAGTTTGAGAGGCTGAGGTTAGTGCTTTTATAACTAAGCTACTTTGTGTCTGCATAAACAAGCCTTCACAGTCAAGCCAATGGTCTACACCTTTAGATAGCATGCTTGCCTGTCTTTTAGCTTGATAGCTGAATTGGAAGACGAGTTTGAGGCCAGGTCTGTGACATCTGTGCCCTCTGTGGCATTGCAACTGAGTTGCTGTCCAATCAGTTGTTATATGTATAAAAAACCTTCACTGTTTCCCACCTTCATACATGTCCCTCTCTTGTGTTTTCACATCAAGGGCTGACAGTTTTACTGTGGCTCTGGATCAGGTGAAGTAACACTGTTTAATAGATGGAAAGGGTGAAGGAGGTGATAGATGGCAAGGCAGATTGGAAGCCATAAAATAAAGAAAATAGAATGATTTTCTGTGATAAAACTGTAAGTTAGTAGGGCTTATGAACTAGCAAATTATATTTCATTGTATAACAAATAACTGGAAAATAGGATTCCTGACTGTTATTATATGCAACATTTTACAACAGTTAATTCTATGCCAGTAATTTGATTGACAAGCTGTCCAAGAGTGTCTATATTTAGTATAACCTATGCTTCTCTGTGTTCAATAAATACAATTCTACTTTCTAGTAGCATGTTAGCTAATATAACAAACTACACAACTTTCATGAATGTAATTTTCACATAAAAATAAAAGCTCATTAAATGATGATGAATGGGGAAAACAGAAGCCAGACAGAAACATAAGAACACTTATAACAGGAATGTATAAATTGATTTGAGCTAGCTAAGCAGCTAACCAACTGGCTATAGTGACTGTAGCTTCTTTAAGATCTATTTCCACTAATAGAGAAACAATTAACAAACATTTGACCTTATTCTGTCCCAAAAGGCAGTTTCTTGCAATTCATTTATATATTTAATTTTGTTTATAGAGCTCACACTCACACTGTGACACATTTAGAAAATCATGGCTATGGTAGCTTTTTAAGAGGCTCCAGATCACACTTTCAGAGCCACTGGCATTTTCTGATAAAGACCAATCCACAAAACAGTGTAGAATTTTGTGTACTGACAATGGCAAAATGAACCTGACACAGGCATCATCTGCCACTTGGTTTTCATTTATGTTTACTGCACATTTATATTTTATACTTGGTATTTTCTGTGAAAAAGAAAAAAAAATCCAGTATAAAGAGTTTGATTATTTCTGAAATGTCACATACACATATCATACGAAGTGAAAACAAACACCGTGAACTGACTGAAAGTGAGGTTTAAGGAATAAAGAGCAAAAGCCCGGAGTGCTTTAGATTGGCAGTAGCTGGTCAGCAAATCTCCTTATATCTCTGTTTTGACTGGAAATGTACTAAATTATTCAGGGACATGATGCATCTGGAGGTCAGTGTATCACTCACAATGTAAATATTTGGTAGTCTTGGTAAAGTTTTCATCTGCCTAAAATTAATAGTAAGAGATAACCAGGACCAGAGGGTCTTTATAATCAGATGCTAGTTCACTTAAGGATCTACACTATTAATAGATCATTTTGCTTTTCACTCATGAATATCCTACTGATTACCTGATTATATTTCCTTTTTTAACTGTATATAGCTTTTTCTCATTCACTGCTATCTAAAACCTATAGTGTAAAGTATGTTATGTTTAGTGGGAAAAACAGGACTAGCCAAGATCAATTCCCTTTCAAGGTCAAGCTCTTGTTTGAGTAGTTAGCTTAATTTGTGCATTGCACCAACAATTAGGCTATATTTTTTAAAAGACAAAACTGTTGAGCTTTCAGAAGAAAAAACAACGCCACATATGTAAATTTGAGACCTGATAGACAAACAACTGATGCTTTAATTTTGCTGCAGGGAAGCCCTTTGTGTTAAGCTCCAAAGAACGAATAGTCTACATTCTCACCACTGACAGTAATGTAATCAATGCGTGTCTTCAAATAAAATATTTATTTTCTGCTAATTTCATGCTTTGATTTATCATTAACTTGTTGTATCTATTACAAAAATATATACTTATGGCTAACTCTCATATCATATGAATCATAATGTGTCATGAAATGTATAAAAAAAAAAAAACATCTACACAGCGGAGCACTCTCATTGTAAGCCAGATAGGCAGCAGCATCTGCAATTGCAAAGGAAGTCATGACTGCAATCATGTCATGTCTGTCCTGAATAGCAAGCACAGTAAACACAAACAACAAGCTTGCCATTAGACAGCTTTTTTGTTCAAACCACACACAAAAACATGAGCTATTTGGGCAAAAACAGATGCTAGAGGAAATAACTTTGTTTTTGTTCATTACACCTGCAACTGCTGCACACGAGCCTTCTTAGTCACTACTGAGGAAGTGATATGGATGTGTTGAAGTAGTTAGACTTTTGTGCAATGTATAATTTTCCTCCTCCCTCTCCCTAAATTTGACCAATTCTCAGGTATCTTCTATTAAACAACAGCCAGCAACAAGGGGAGAATGAAGAAAGCATGTGCTTATAGTAGACGTAAAGTGACGTTTTAAACTGCTTATGCTGCTTCACAGGATAAGGTTACATACTTAGATGGAAATGCTATCTCCACATACAGGTGCTCACAGATGCTCATGAGTGTGACTGTGATTAATAGGTGAAAGAGTATAAAGTCATCCATTTTGAGCACTGCCCATTTTTTTCACTAGAACTTCTGATCTCTGTTAAAAGGGAAAATGCTTTTCTGTTGTACATCTGGAGCCTGCCTTATGGCTTTCAATCCAAACCACAATCAAAACCAGTGGTTTATGCCCAAATGGGTATGATATTCTGATATTGGGCCTTGTATCCATCCCAGCGATATGTTACATTGATTGATTTTTTTTATAGTATGAAATGTCAAAGGAAACATTGTAACATTGAAGAAATGTTTATATCAAATAAGAAAAACTGCAAATTAAAATGGAAAGCTGTTAGCTTTGCTGTTTGCTCTTTTCTGCTGTCGACGAGCATAAGCCACTGAGTGACATGTAAAAGAGCTGGGTGGCAAAGAGCAGGAGAGATGAGGTGAAAGAGATGCCAGAATCTTTCAATCATCACCCCTTTCCTGTCAGCTGTAAAGGAAGCACAAATGATTGCTTTAGACTTGAGTATAATTTACATATGTGAATATATGCAGATGATAACCATGTCTAAAGTTTCAAAATGATTTGGGATTTGTTTACTTCCTTCTTCTAGCCATCTTGTTATTTGTGTGCATTTGTTATCAAGACAGCTTGCTTTATTCAAACACATCATTCTGCCTTTTCACAGGGAGCAAGAGGAGGACAAAGAGATGGCCGAGTTCTTACGAGCAAAATTTCCTTCAAGCTCTACTAAGAAAAGTAGGTATTTAAGGGTAATAATAATGATTTGTGTTCATAATGCAGAACTAAGCTAAGTTGCTAAGTCGCTTAAGCACTGATTACAAAACAATGGCCTTCCCCAAACCACTTTGATCCGTTAATATTTTATATCATAAAAAATACCCCATTTTCCAACTGTACAAGATTATAAGGTGGTATTCAAAATTCTCTCTCTCTCTCTCTCTCTCTCTCTCTCTCTCTCTCTCTCTCTCTCTCTCTCTCTCTATATATATATATATATATATATATATTATATTATATATATATATATATATATATATATATATATATATATATATATATATATATATATATATATATATATATATATACAGTGAGGAAAATAAGTATTTGAACACCCTGCTATTTTGCAAGTTCTCCCACTTAGAAATCATGGAGGGGTCTGAAATTGTCATCGTAGGTGCATGTCCAATGTGAGAGACATGATCTAAAAAAAAAAATTATGATTTTTTAACTATTTATTTGTATGATACAGCTGTAAATAAGTATTTGAACACCTGAGAAAGTCAATGTTAATATTTGGTACAGTAGCCTTTGTTTGCAATTACAGAGGTCAAACGTTTCCTGTAGTTTTTCACCAGGTTTGTACACACTGCAGGAGGGATTTTGGCCCACTCCTCCACACAGATCTTCTCTAGATCAGTCAGGTTTCTGGCCTGTCGCTGAGAAACACGGAGTTTGAACTCCCTCCAAAGATTCTCTATTGGGTTTAGGTCTGGAGACTGGCTAGGCCACGCCAGAACCTTGATATGCTTCTTACAGAGCCACTCCTTGGTTATCCTGGCTGCTTCGGGTCATTGTCATGTTGGAAGACCCAGCCTCGACCCATCTTTAATGCTCTAACTGAGGGAAGGAGGTTGTTCCCCAAAATCTCGCAATACATGGCCCCGGTCATCCTCTCCTTAATACAGTGCAGTCGCCCTGTCCCATGTGCAGAAAAACACCCCCAAAGCATGATGCTACCACCCCCATGCTTCACAGTAGGGATGGTGTTCTTGGGATGGTACTCATCATTCTTCTTCCTCCAAACACGTTTAGTGGAATTATGACCCAAAAGTTCTATTTTGGTCTCATCTGACCACATGACTTTCTCCCATGACTCCTCTGGATCATCCAAATGGTCATTGGCAAACTTAAGACGTGCCTGGACATGTGCTGGTTTAAGCAGGGGAACCTTCCGTGCCATGCATGATTTCAAACCATGACGTCTTAGTGTATTACCAACAGTAACCTTGGAAACGGTGGTCCCAGCTCTTTTCAGGTCATTGACCAGCTCCTCCCGTGTAGTTCTGGGCTGATTTCTTACCTTCCTTAGGATCATTGAGACCCCACGAGGTGAGATCTTGCATGGAGCCCCAGTCCGAGGGAGATTGACAGTCATGTTTAGCTTCTTCCATTTTCTAATGATTGCTCCAACAGTGGACCTTTTTTCACCAAGCTGCTTGGCAATTTCCCCGTAGCCCTTTCCAGCCTTGTGGAGGTGTACAATTTTGTCTCTAGTGTCTTTGGACAGCTCTTTGGTCTTGGCCATGTTAGTAGTTGGATTCTTACTGATTGTATGGGGTGGACAGGTGTCTTTATGCAGCTAACGACCTCAAACAGGTGCATCTAATTTAGGATAATAAATGTAGTGGAGGTGGACATTTTAAAGGCAGACTAACAGGTCTTTGAGGGTCAGAATTCTAGCTGATAGACAGGTGTTCAAATACTTATTTGCAGCTGTATCATACAAATAAATAGTTTAAAAATCATATATTGTGATTTCTGGATTTTTTTTTTTAGATTATGTCTCTCACAGTGGACATGCACCTACGATGACAATTTCAGACCCCTCCATGATTTCTAAGTGGGAGAACTTGCAAATTAGCAGCGTGTTCAAATACTTATTTTCCTCACTGTATGTATATATATATATATATATATATATATATATATATATATATATATATATATATATATATATATATATATATATATATATATACAGTATATGAAATTATATTATTCATATAAATAGATGACTTGATTTTAATGCACAGTGCACCAGTGTACTGGAATGGTACTGGAGAGACGAGCACCATTATTGCCAAAAGATATTCCCTCAGCTGGTGTTTTGATGGTGGTGATGGAGAGTGCTGTCAACACTCTGGTCTAAAAAATCTCCCATAGTGTTTAATTAGGTTGAAATCTGGTGACAGGGAGAGCCAAGTGTAAGATTTACATCACTTTCATCATCATCAAACCATTTAATGAGGCCTTTGAGCCTTGTTGAAGAGGATAAGGTTAGCCTGGAAGAGAGCATTGCTGTCAGGATAAAAACTTTTCATCACAGGACAAAAGTGATTGGCCAGAATGGCTTTGTATTTCTTTACAGGGATGTTTTTTATTATTATTATGCTACTTTTTGTGTTTATTAGCATTCACAAGAAGCCATTTATCATCCTGCAATGTAGCAATGTCACATGCTCATCAAAGTCTGAAAAATACTTTGAAGCTAAACCTTTACTGTAGCACATATTGATTCTGGGGAGATCAGAGAAGGTCAAAAATACTGAATTCTGTTAATAAATATATTTACTATGCATTTCTGTGTAAGCTTGTGATGCAGACAGTGCTTTAACCTTTTTAATAATTTCTGCTGAAGTCCATTCACTGATTAATATACAGTCAAAAAAGTAATGTTCTTTGGTACTTGGTAGACTTTTTAGAATCTTATCATGCAGTAGGAGTATTATCACTGTATTGTTCATTCGTGGTCTTGTTTGCAACAAAAGTGCAAAAATCATATAAAACCTAAAATAAAATATGTGACTATTATAGGATTCTTTTAAAGAAAAACAGATTTCTGAGGGTTTTAATACCAAACACAGAGAAGATAATTATTCATTGTATTTTCATTTGTATGAATTGTATAATATTCTCTCTCTCTCTCTCTCTCTCTCTCTCTCTCTCTCTCTCTCTCTCTCTCTCTCTCTCTCTCTCTCTCTCTCTCTCTCTCTCTCTCTCTCTTTCTCTTTCTCTTGCTCACTCTCAAACAGGTTCCACTCAGAAAAGAAGAATGACCTCTAGGGCCCAGCAGGTTTCCTCTCCAAAAGTGACCAAGGCTGGCCTTACCCTGCTCAAAGAATGCTGCGGTTTCACCTGTTCTGTCATGTAGAATAGGAAACAATAACTACAAGAATGGGAAAAGAACTAAGATCCATCAACACTAAAAAAAAAAAAGTCCATCAATGCTATGGATAAAGAAAACTGTATATGTAAGCATGAGCCGTTTTACACAGCAGTATATTTTATGAGGTCTCATTACTGCCATGCAAATTGTGGAAATTATTTTTTAAATCAACAATGCGATAAACATTATGCAATGTGCTGCAAGTCAATTTATTGTACTTGTGCAGTAGTGTGTCTCTGTCTTCTCTCTGCTGTGTGTGAACTTTAATTTAAACTCTTCAGTAATCAATATTTTATATGAACAGTATTTTGTCTTTGTGAAAAGAAAAAAAAAACAGATGTCTGAACTGCATCCGCTACTAAGTTGCAAGCTTGGTGTACTTGCAATGTTGTGCCACAGAATACAGCTCGATTTTAACTCAGCTTTACCCATTGACATGCATTTTTGCCAGAAAAAGAGAGGGTGGGGGTGGGGGGTGGATAAATAACCATATAGAATCAGAGAAAATAGGACAAATGTATGGACAAAACACTGGAAAGATCTATGTGCAATCGGCAGCACAGCAGATAAAAGATCATATTAGTGTGCTGTTTATCTGCTACATGACTGTTCAGATTGAATGCTTTAGAAGATTTTTCTGATCTAAAGCATCACTACGCTAATAATCTGGGAGGTCAGATAACACACGTACTGAAAACACTGATTAGCTATTTACAATTCATTGTTATAAGCTGCAAAATAGACATTTTATATAAAATATATATTCTGTAGAGACATAAGAAAATGTCTTAATTAATAATATTAATATTTTAACCCCTGCTTAGTCAGTGTCTATGTAAATCCACTTATTTTCATGTCTTTTTCTTAAGTGTATTGTACTCTCCTTCAAATGCAACACCTTTAACTGTGTTAATTACTGAATGTGAAAAAAGCAACTACTGTTTTGTCTTGTTTCAAGACAAGATTTGCTCGTTTTTACCTCAGCAGTCTGTGAAGTTTGATGTTTTGGTGGTCCTGTAAAGGCATGAGCAGGATGCCCATTTTTAAATTTTACATTTTAAATTTACAGCATTTGGCAGACATGTATCCAGAGTAACTTGCAATTATCACACTTATATTGCTGCAGCAGTTAAAGGTTAAGGTAATGGTAGCTTGGGGGGTGCTGTGATTTAAACTTCTGATCAGGAGGTCTCAACCACTAGGCTACCAATAACTGAGACAATAACTAAGGAATCAATTGGGTTGTTTTGATTTAAGGAAATAAGTATGAGTTTCTATTACCAACAAATTATTTTTTTTGTTCTCCACTATAATATTTCTTTTAAAATGGTGTTTAAAGTAACATTTAATGATGTGGAATGTCCATTGTCAGTAGCCTCTTTTTTTTTACTTTCTGGAGTTATTAAAAATCAATTTAATTGGCCCATGTCAATGATTATGCACAATAAGCAAAATACTCTGTCCTGATGAATTTTCTGTGAGTTACTACTTAAGTGATTAAGTAGTAACTAATTGTTCTGGAATTGAAAGGAAATGGAATGATAAAAATTGGAAATGATTCCACACTGTCAAACCAATCAGAATTAATAAACCAAGCAGTATGGTATAATTATAAGTAATGTGCTAATTTGTAATAATTATAATATAATGAGTTCAATAAATAATTTGCTCACATTGCAATCAAGCTAAAATAGTTGCTGAGTGGGATAAAATGTACAATTTGTGATCAGTTTAACATTTAACTTTTTGATGAGTCTGCACAATGGTATCCTTATTAGTTATAAATCATTAGTAGTTACACTGTCATTGAGAATGAACAGCATATCATTTATGCTCCCCCCCCCCCCCCAAAAAAAAGACAAATAAAGTACACACAGCGACTTTTAAAGCATGGCCTTGTGACTGAACTGCTGAGGATTAACAAGCAAACCTGCTGTTTCTTGCACCTTTCTTTTAGCGTTGTTCTCTGAGCCACTGCACTGCGCAGCAGGATGACTCATACACAGAGTGGGGAGGTTCATTGAGATGCATAAAGGAAGTCTGCAATGTATTAAAAAGATAACTGTTGGTAAAATTATGTGTAAATATTTTGTTGTATTGTAACCCTTACAGTATTTATTTGATGGACAAAGATTTACCTGATAGATTTTATCTATTAAAAAAAAAAAGATTTAGAATAGGGTTTTTTCCACATTAGTTTCTTATTTCTTTGTGTGTACAAAAAACTGAGAAAAAATAAAAAGTTGAGATGGCTTGAGATTTTTCCGTCTTTTTAACGAAGGATTAAAGATTACACATAGAAATTTGCAAAAGAGGGTTTCCCCTTTAGAACCCATAACTATTCATTTATTCAGTCATTCATTTTCATTAGCAACTTTTAATCTGGTCAGGTGTTCACATCACATCAACACCCTGGTGAGGAAGGCCTTGCAGCGTCTGTACCATCTTAGACGCTTGGGGGACTTTAAACTACCCTCTCAGGTGCTCAAGACCTTTTACACTTGCACCATTGAGAGTGTCCTGTAGCAACACTTCCTGGTTCAGGAACAGCACAATGCAGGACAGGCGAGCCCTCCAGAGGATGGTGCGGTTAGCTGAACGTACCATCCGAGCTCCCTAACATTTACAGCACACAGTGCAGGACCAGGGCCAGGAATATTGTGAAGGACCTCAGCCATCTCAACAATGGACTCTTTTCTTTGTTACTTCAGGGAAGCGCTTCCGCTCCTTGAAAGCAAACACAGAAAGAATGAGGAGGAGATTCTTCCTGCAGGCCATTCGGAGTTCAAACCAGGAAACATGAAGGATCTAGTTTTTGCACTATTATATAACACCTTAACTCAGGACAGTCACTTTACCTCTGGACTTGCACAGCACAGTGTCACTTTATACCACACCATATTGCACATGGACACTTTAAGGACAATCACACTAAATTACTTTAAATTGTACTGACAATATCTGCCATACACATCTATCCCCATATATATATATATATATATATATATATATATATATATATATATATATATATATATATATATATCTTTTCTATAGCTTATACTTTTTATTTATCTACTTTTTTTTAATCCTTATATTCTATTCTTTTTTTCATTTTTAAATGTCAGACAGTCGTATAAATCATTGCACTGCATGTCGTACTCTGTATGTTTGTGTATGTGACAAATAAAATTTGAACTTGATCTGTATCCCAGACATTGTCAGGCTAAAGGCAAAACACACCAAAGACACCAAGAATGCATATTCTAACCCCTAGGACAAATTCCTCATAGCAAAACCACCTGCCTACTAGCATATTAGGAATCCTAGCGAAAGCCAAACGGACATGGGAAAACCAAAAAAAACTCTACAAAAGTCTTAACCAGAATCTGCTGCATTAAAATAAAATGACACACTATATTGTTATATTTGATATTTAAAGAAATTTGACTGCATTCTGTTTGCAGTTCATTTTTCAAATACCTCACTATTATTCATACCTCTCAAACCTAGAACTGCAGACTATAGTTATCTATCTATCTATCTATCTATCTATCTATCTATCTATCTATCTATCTATCTATCTATCTATCTATCTATCTATCTATCTATCTATCTATCTATCTATCTATCTATCTATCTATCTATCTATCGGACATTAGTAACCATGTAGGTAACAGCATTGTAATGAACATTGACATTTTTATTCTCATTTCTTAAACTGCCATCATTGCACCTGCAGCACAAAAGGTCTCACTGGTGTAATTGTATTTAATATGCACTGCTATTACAGATAATCAGTCACCTAGTCTGTAGTTAAAATAACTTTTTATTTAAACTTATTAAGCAGTCACCTCTGAAAAGATGATAACACTCCAAAAACCTTATTTGCACTTTTAATTTATGCAACTAAAGTCTCACATAAAGCATACATGGATCTGCTACAAATTGTGCTGCTTTTTTACAAATACAAGATAGAGACAACATTCATTGCAGAAAAAGAGCTTATATGTATGGTTGGCCAACGAATCTAACAGCTAAGGGATTTGTGCAGCCAATCAAAAAGTGTCCATAGAGACACGCGGCATGGTCCAAGGACATGCATGGTGGACTGCCTGACAAGTGTCATGCTTTTGAGTACGTTTCCTAGCAACATCACATAAAAATGAATTCTGATGTAAGCCAAAGGCAGACAATTAATAAAGAATAAAAGTCAGCAACTGAGCGACACTCTTTCCAGTGGGTGTTCACGTTTAAGTGTTGCAGCTTGCGTAAGAAGCTCTTTGCCTTGAGTTTAAAAAGGTGGGATGACTAAACATTAAATGCTACAGGTTTTGCCATTAAAGCAAACAGCAAAGACAAGTTTCCTTGTGATTTGTAAGTTGATCACAAGCTTTTTACATTGCACTTAATTGTGCTCTTTAATGTAAACATCCATGCAATTATCTAATCACATTAGTGGCACAATAAATCAATTCATGCAGATACAGGTCAAACACATCAGTCAGAGTTCACAATTTAACAGTAGAATAAAGGGTTGCTTGAAATTGCTTTGATCACCTTGGAATTAGATGCACAAAAATCTATACAGTTTATTTTCCAAGCCCAAGGCTACACTGGGAACTGGCTCACTTGAATTGGACATTGGCTGATCTTTTTCAAATCATCCTCTGTCCAATTTGCTTATCCTGTGCACCACATAATTTCAGATTTCTGCTTGTAGCTAACACTTTGTGCACCCTGATGTGGTCTTGTATGGTCATGTGCTTTTATCATGTATTCTTGTTGTACTCAGGCAAATCAGTATATTCAAAAGCCATTCATTAATTACTGTTAGAATCAGCATCATTGAAGGATGAGTGTGCATGAGCACAATGTACTTTGCTTTTACAGTTTTTCTCAGCTGCTTTGGAGCGTTTTTTAGATCAGAAATGAAATTCTTAAAACTACCTGTTCAACCTCCAGATCATTTATTCATTTGTGCTCATCATAAGAACATTTCTTGTTGCTTTGATCAAATTACAATTGCTTTAGTACATTCATTTAATTGATTGTGTACAAGTGTCTGGTGTTTCCTACATTATAAGTTGTTTATGTCATCTTGATCAAATATATTATACTGGTTTTACCTAAATAGTATTAACTCCCAAAACATCTCAGCATCAGTTCATTGCATAAGTCATTGAATACAAAATGATAAAACCAGTTGTAGTCATCTGTCATATAAAATTTCTATTGCACTTTTTTGGTAAATGTGGCTTGAGTTGATTAATTGTGCAGATGAACTTTGAATGTCACTAATAAAGGAGAGTGTATGGCATCAGATTAACCAATATTCAACTAGTTTTATAAAACAGGTCAAAGGTGAATCTTGTGACCCTTCAATTGGAGAGTGTCAAGTCAAGTCAAGTCAAGTTTATTTGTATAGCGCTTTTCACAACAGACATTGTCTCAAAGCAGCTTTACAGAAAACAACAGTGAAGGTGAATGGTGTGCGTTTGTCCCTGATGAGCAGCCGTGGCGACAGTGGCAAGGAAAAACTCCCTTAGATGATATGAGGAAGAAACCTTGAGAGGAACCAGACTCAAAGGGGAACCCATCCTCATATGGGTGACATCAAAAGTTTGGTCATAAATCTTTCAACAATACAGAACAATTTGTGATCATCATAGATCCAGCATCAGCTTCTCCATGCCAGGGCCTTTAAACACTCGGCATCTACTTCTCCATGATCATCCATAGGTCCATAATCTTCACGAGGTGGGACGTGACTGGAGCTGGCCAAACCTCAGGAAGCCTCGGGATGGGGAGAGAAAGAGAAGCAGTGGAGAGGAATTAGCGTAGCTGCTGTTCATGATATTAACAGCACAAGTTGATAATGTGCATGTAATACAGACAGAGCAAAACAAAGAATTATAAATTCTAAAAATGGATGAGCAACTAAGATACAAACAGACACTAATACAGTACAGTAAAAGTGTGAAGCCTGTCCGGTCTCTTGCATTCAATATAAATCAAATATGCAATCAAAAAAATTAATTTGTGCTTCTTAAATTCATAGATGCCAAACAGAAAGTCAAATTTGTGCATTTTCAGTCACTGTAATCCAAAACATAGTTTATATTCAGAAAACCTGAAACTGTGCACCATCATACTGACATGATTAAACATTTTGATGATTTTGTTTGTAAACAATGACAAAGGGACTTTTTATTCTGATGGGAATGACATGTTCATTGACACAAATACTTACTTTTGAGAAAAGTATAGGCTTTTGCAAGAAATCCAATGTTCTGTGTTGTTTCCACAAAGAGTTTTGTGAATGCATTTACTAGTTTGCAAATATTAACTAATTTATTGAATTATGATTAATTATTAGCAACTGAGGTTTCTGGAACTATTATTTTATTAAACTGAAGAGAACCTAGTTATTCAAATGTGGCGAATTAGGTACTTGTTGGAAAATAAAAAGATTGGCACAGGTTGCAGAAGAGGTATATAAAGACATTTGCATTGACTGCATTTTTGGGCGCTTCTGTGGAACTGCCTGACTTTGTTTCTGCTGAAGGAAGTCCTGAAGTCCTGGATTCTAAACTTAGTTTGTTTCTATTGCTTGACATTTTAACTTGTACAATGGTGGGCCATCATGGGCCTTCTCTGCAAGCCTATATTCCCAATAGTCTTTTCTCTTCATTTGATAGCTTTTCTCTCAGCACAGAGTGTAAATTCAGATTAGATTTTATATCCAATTAGATTTCAGCCACCACATAACGTGTTGCTAACGTCAAAGGAATCTGTATTGAGGCCTTAATGATCCTAGCATAAACTACATGTTTCCTAAAGCTGTTGCTTCAAGCAATCAGATTTTGATTTGGTGACACCGGGGCAATATAACAGGTGTCCAGTAATGTTGCCATTTTCAAGTCCTTTGGAGAAGAAATTGATTTGATCGCAGATACACTAACAAGGATGTTTACAAGAAGGACTTTTCAAGAAAAGCTGGACATTGAGAGGATAAGTCAGCCAAAACAAATAGCTGTTAAGGTTTTTTATGAAACGTTTATACTTTTCTTTCCTATAGGATTTGCACAAAAATACACAATTTGCACAAAAGGATAAACAGGGAAAACCCAGGGTCATTTATATTCATTATTGATGCTTATGCTAAACATTATGTATGCATTGATAGGAGACATGTTGAATTGTGTTCATGGGGTTTCTTGCTTCAGTAATGGAATTCATTCTCGCTGCAAAAAAATACATATCTGTGATGCAGCGCTAAGCTATACTGATAACGTGTTGCTGGGGTCAAAGGAATCTGTATTGAGCCCTAATGATCCTAGCATAAAGTACATGTCTCCTAAAGCTGTTGCTTCAAGAGATCAGATTTTGATTTGGTGACACCGGGGCAATATAGCAGGTGTCCAGTAATGTTGCCATTTTTACGTCCTTCGGAGAAGAAATTGATTTAGGCGCAGGTACACTTGCAAGGATGTTTACAAGAAGGACTTTTCAAGAAAAGCTGGACATCGAGAGGAAAAGTCAGCCAAAACAAATAGCTGTAGGATAAACAGGGAAAACCCAGGGTCATTTATATTCATTATTGATGCTTATGCTAAACATTATGTATGCAGTGATAGGAGACTTGTTGAATTGTGTTCACGGGGTTTCTTGCTTCAGTAATGGAATTCATTCTTGCAGCAAAAAAATACATATCTGTGATGCAGCGCTAAGCTATACTGATTTTTTGTAGAATATTGATGGTTTCTATACCCGTGGTGTCATAATGATAGCATTTAGAGGTGGATTGATTCAGGTAGGACAACATTGAAAGATGAGGTGTAAAATGCACGGCCTGATACTGTAAGAAAAAGCAGAAGCAGAGCACTGAGACTGAGGCACTGAATGGCGCGTCTCCTTTAACAGATGACGTCACCTCACTGAGTTTCCAGTCCGCCGGGTAAACCCATTTCAGAAACAGGAGTGTTTGTTTATTATTTTCGGTGTCGTCAGATATCTTTCAGAAATCCCACACTGAGCTGGCGAATTGACAAAGAAGATGGAGTTTTTAACAGGAAACCCTTTTTGTACACCTGTAGGCCAACGAATAGGTGAGTAAAATACTAATAAAAAAAACGCTGGACGCGCCGGTTAGCGAGTCTGCTGCATATATTATTAGCCCATTACACTGAGCATGAATAACAATGACATTTTATTTCGTCTTAACCTTATTTCGTTTAAGGTATAATATGCATATATTTTATTTGGAATGACAGTTTTACAACTCTCTCCAAATATGTCACGTATGGAATTAAATTTGACGGCAAATGCTGGGATTAAACCCAGACTGACACCCCGTCAGTCCAATCAAAATAAGGAGGCGGGCCGAAAACTGCACCTCGTTTTCTGATTGGTGCGTTATAAATCACTTTGCTGGAGCTGTGAAATATTGTTGGATTTACTAGGCGTTAATGTATTTACTGCTAAATATTATTAGGGTGTTTTTTCTTCGTTAAAGACGCAAAAGATTGCATTCAATTATTTATTTGTTACCCTGTACACCCATCATTGCTAGGTTTAGGAACAATTGTAATTGTAGTAGTGGTTGTTATTACACAAAGATCTCATTCAGAGGAGCTCAATTTTGTACCATATGTTAAAAAAAAAAGAGAGAGAAAAAGAATAATTACATTCCACTCAAGTTCAACACACACCCTCTCCTACATTCCAGCACCATTCCCTCCCATTCAGTTGATCTGTTAATTTGCCTGAATAAACCAGTGTGCCCAGGCAGCTGACAGCAGAACTGCACGTGCCAAACCTAAAGAACAAAGAATGAATTTAACAACACAACATTGTCTGAGCAAACCAAATAGCAAAAGTTAAGCCTTTTGTTTGGGGGTTAGCTCTGTGAACCAATATAAAACAGGAGTAAGAAGTGTTATCAAATGGGCTGTAAATTACAGGCTTTGCCCAAAATAGTGATGAAGCTCTACTGTGTGTACCACATAAGCCTTTTGAATTACACCCTGTATTCATCATCATTAAGCAAACGCTCAGTTTCAGGCTCTGGACCATGCATTTTGATGTACAGTCTTCTCCTAATATTTGTTGGACTAAATCATTTGTGATTCAGTGGCTTTGGGGTTAATATTTTGCCAACAAACCGCAATGCTTTTTGAAGGTTGCAGCCACACCTCGGCTGAATAAGTAGTAACGTGATCTTACAGAGGCAAAATGAGCTTTCGCTTTTGCCATTGACCAATGAAACTTTAGATGTCCAAGGCTACTTAATTGAAGTTTAACTTGGTACTTATATTACATGCTGTTCTTTTTAATGATGCTATAATTTCATTTTATCTGTGTTTAAGCACATCATGCCTGAATCCGTATATCTCTATGTTTTTTTTCATGATCTTGTGCATGTGTGTGTTTAGAGTATGCTACAAGTTTGCAGTCTGAAGACTGGGGACTTAATATGGAGATCTGCGACATCATTTGTGAGACAGAAGATGGGTCTGTGTCCTATCAAATCCAGATTGTATCATTTGCTATGCACTGGAATAGATCATAAATATTTTAAAACACTGGATTATGTTTTAGTATGTGCTTGTATTTTCAATATACACAATACATAATTGTTGCATTACTGTTCTGTTTTTAGGCCTAAAGATGCAGTAAGAGCTATAAAAAAGAGGATTGTGGGGAATAAGAATTTTAAAGAAATCATGCTGGCATTAACAGTGAGTAGCATGTTTCATATTTATTGTCTTTTTCTTTATTTTATTTATTTATTTATTGTTTTTACAAATGTCCACATAGAGCGATCAAAAATCCGCATTTGTTTATACAGCATACATTACATTTGTTTTATATATATATATATATATATATATATATATATATATATATATATATATATATATATATATATATATATATATATATATAGTATTATTTTTTTTTTCTTCCCTAAATTACACTATAAAGACAAAAGTATTTGGACACCTGACTTTTCCAGCCATATATTTTTCTTTCTCAAACTGTTAACACAAAGTTGGAGCCAAACAATTGTATAGGGATGCAGTAGCACTGAATTTTCTTTTACTTGAACTGGGAGACCCAAATCTATCCAGCATGACAGTGCACCTGTTCACAAAGCAAGCTCCATGATAAAATGATTTATGTGTGTTGGAATGGAAGATCTTAAATGCAACTGTCATTGTTATCTGACCTCAAACCAGTTGAACACTTTTGGTATAAATTACAACACTAACTGCACCGCAGACCTCCTCACCCTACATCAGTTCCTGGGTTTACTAACACCCTTGTGACTAAATGAGCACAAATCTCCACAGGCACACTCCAACATCTAGTGGAACATCTTCCCAAAAGATTGGATGTTATTATAACAGGAAAAGGAAACTAAATGTAATGTGAATGGGATGTTCAAAAAGCACATACATCTTATGGTCAGGTGTCCACAAACTTATAGAATAAATATAAATAAATAGAACTAAATATACTAAAGAAAATGAGACAGGTCTTTTTAAAAATAAACACCTAATTTGTTTCCTTTTTAGAAAAATTTACTTTTTTATTGGTGAAATTGAATACAAGAATATCTGTAAAAAAACTAAACCCATTTAATGCATTTAATTGCCAAATCGCATCAAAATGCAAGTACAAATATATAAATAAAAATGTAATTAAATGTTTTTAAATAATTTTGAAAACGGTGACCGCACTGTACAGTGTTTTCTTTATTTTTTAGTATAAAATGATACCAAACTTTGGAAACTTTTTGCCGTTTTCGTTGGCCTGAATCTTCTCCTCGCTGTTTTCTCCTCGCCGTTCCTCCATTCTTTATTCTGCAGCGTGTGTTTACCTGGCCAGAGCGCTCCAGATTTTAGGGGGTGGTGCGTCAGTAATAATGGTCCTCGAGGAATCGTTTCAGCCCTAATATAGATATATATATTTTTTATAGCGACTGTATAGGGTGCAAACTTTGCTGTACTGTGCATCCATACTTAAGTTCATTATCAGCAGTTTTTAAGCAGTTATATAAATGGGCAGGATTATATTTTACAAAACCTTATATAAAATGTTTATAATTATAATTATAATAAGTACAGATTTAAAGCTTTCTTTATACTGACCAGGTGCATTGTTACTTACAGTTCTTACAGTAACAACTAGTTCTGTTTTTGTGCTATTTACCAATTGTTTTTTTTATAATATCATTATTATTATACAGTTTTTGTATATTTTCTAAAAATTTTTTTTACTGTTTTGCTTACAAACCAAAATACCTGAATACTTACTATGTACTATGAAAAATTTCTCAGTCACTGTGCTCTAATAAATTTTTTTCTCTTGATAATATTTCAGGTTCTGGAGGCCTGTGTGAAAAACTGTGGCTACAAATTCCATGCCCTAGTGTCTACCAGAGACTTTGTAGAAGGGGTTTTGGTCCGAACGATTTTACCTAGAAATGACCCTCCTTTGGTTGTTCATGACAGAATACTGACTATAATACAGGTAAGAAACCGGTCTGAAAGATAGGAGATGATAATTTATTACAGTTTCTACAGTTAACTGTGGAACGCCAATTTGACTGAAGAAGGGGTGTTCCAAAAGTGCTAATATTTAGTTTAGCAGCACTGGTACATTTTACTTCACCTGTCTATGTAAGCTAGGTAAAATTCCGATTCTAGCAATAATACATCCTATTGAAAGCATTACTACACAAAGTACAGGCTGTCAATCTGTCTTTGTGCTGCAGGGAAACATTGAACAGTTGTATAAAAGCTAAATAAATACTTACACTAGCACATAATTGTATTAGAGGCGTGTGTGTGTGATCGCCTATGACCAACAGGATTCATTACTTGTGTAAAATTGCTTAAATAAAAAAGCATTTGTAGTGTGTGTTGTGCCAAACAATGTGCTGGGTGTGTCCTCTCTCTCTCTCTCTCTCTCTCTCTCTCTCTCTCTCTCTCTCTCTCTCTCTCTCTCTCTCTCTCTCTCTCTCTCTCTCTCTCTCTCTCTCTCTCTCCCGCTCCCTCTCTCTCTCATGGAGCAGGACCACTATGTTGCTGTTATCCGAGATCAAACAGTCTTTTACTTTTTTTTTTTTCTTTTTCTCTTTCTTTCTCCAGGCCTGGGCTGATGCATTTCGTAGTTCTCCAGATTTAACTGGTGTAGTTTGTGTGTATGAAGAACTCCGGAGGAAAGGAATCAAGTTTCCAGTGGCTGATCTGTGTAGTCCAATACACACCCCCAACAAGGTACATTGAGTGGTGGAGAATGTATTATTACACTTTATGTAGTGTGAGAAAAATCAAATGCCTAGATGCTTCTATCAGATGCCTAAATCTTGGCATGCAAGGCCTTGTTTAGTGTTTGCTATTAGACATTAATTGGTCTTTGGATTTGTGCTTCATTAAAGGCTTTAAAGGTAATATATGTTGTGTAATACCTTTAGGCTTATCTAGCTAGACATATCTTGTCATATTTAGATTTTTCTTATAAATATGTCACAACACATTTCTCAGTTCAACATTTCTCAGTTCAACAGACCTACAGTATTTTTCAAATTTTCTTATTTTAGACTATGCCATTTTCTTTATAACTATCTAAGCAAAGCATTAAAATCACATCATAAAAAAGCCTGTTATTTATCAATTTTCTGAAGCATAAAGAGAGTTACTATTAGTATCACATTGATGTCGTTTACTGACAAGGAATATTTAGAAATAGCAGAGTGGATTAGTTTATAAAAGGGGTCTTCATGTTTAATACCTATACTGTCTCATTTTTGACAATTTTGTTTTCTAAACCTGTAAAGTGTCCTGCCTGTTGCTTGTCATTATGGGGTATTGTTTGTTGGAATTAGTATTTTGAGGAAAATAAAGAATTGAATCCATTTTGGAATAAGGCTGTAACATAACAAAATGTGGAAAAAGTGAAGTGCTGTGAATACTTTCTGGATGCACTGTAACTCTTAATCTGGAGCACATTGGTGCATCATGATCTTTCTAGAGATAAATATATAATGTCATTGTAAGGCGACCAGTTCACCTTTCATGCAGTATGAAGCATTGAACAGTATGCCTCTAAAATATATTCCTTTACTTAGTGTTTTGATCATATCAGCCCTATAGCTCCCATAGGGAATTAATTGGTTAATCTGGTGACTTTGAAGTCTATAGGCAGTTGCATATAATTTACATAATTTACATACTCATTACCCATTCAGTGAGCCCTCATGCTCTGGGAATGGGGGGTGGGGTCATCCTGGGATAAACCACTACCATCAGAAGAGAAATGTTTCAGCACAGGATAAAGGTGTTGGTCAGGATAACTTTTTATTAATTTTGATACACCTTTTTTTTTAAACATACAAAATGTGTCCCACGGCATAAAAAAGTCAGCTGTATTTTTTCCCTTAACTTGTCACCAGTCTGTATATATAAGAGACATGACTCATGTGTACCATTTTATTTGTGGTGCATGTTTTTACTGCTTACTCACAAAAACCACTCACTTTTTTCCCCATTCATTAGCGTGCTTTTCCTGCGACTGAACAACAGACTCCTGTCTCGCCCACACAACAGCAGACGTCCCCCTGGCAAAACACAGAAGGTCTGATCACCTTTTCACCTGACCAGGTATCAAATACACATCCTGCACAATGAGGCAAACCACCTGTGCTTCATTGTTGTTAAAACATTAAATTGCTTGGATTGGATTAATCTTTTCATCAACAGCAGACAAGTGATAAATTGCTCATTAGATTAGTTTGAAATCAATTTTAACTGCTGGTTTTTTATTTTTAATTATTAATGATCATTATTGGCTAGTAAGATGTTTTTGAAGGCTTTTCACATATTTCTACAGTGCATCATTTTATGATTTCTTTAAAACACTAGCACTTGATATTCGTCTTACAGGAACACGCTGTCATTTTTATTGTAGAAAAACAGCAAGGACTATAATACCGTAACGGAAATAATGTCAGATTTAGTCAATGTGAATAAATTGAAGAAAAATTCATCATATATATCAAAGTTTATCTTTGAACGTAAACTAAACCATTGTGTGAAATGCTTTGTTCTCCATGCAAATGTATTTTGCTTGCTTCCTTACAATTATCTTCTATGGGTGGTACAGTAATCCATTACCAACACACTTTTACAGTTTTATTTCTATAAATGCTATTTTGTTTGATTTCATTTACTATTTGTTACTTACCTGTAGGCAGACTATATGGCCAAAAGTTTGTGCCGATTTTAAAACCATTGGTATTACCTTTTTGGTGTACTAGATGTTGGAATGTAGCTATGAAATGTTTTCCCCATTCAGCAACAAGAGTCAATTTGGCAATGTCATGTGAGAAGGTCTGACATGTCATTGATGTTCCAATTCAGTTTTCAGTGTGGTTGAGGTTCAGGCAACTCAAATTATTTTACATCAACCTTTTCAAACCACTTACTTAGTCCTTGCAAATGTAATTGAAATGTAATTTAACAGTTTACAAAGACAAAGATTCTTTGTGAGCTTCAGACTTTGTGGGAACAGTTTGGGGAAGAATCTTTGTCTTTGTAAACAGTTACATTTGCATTTTTGGTAGCTGTACCTGGTAAATGAGTGTATAGTAGATACATCGTACAATTGAATTAGCAATCAGTGCAGGAAAACCGAATCGGTTTATATTCTGTTGTCTTAATTATCTCTCTTATTTATGATCTTGGTTAATGTTACAGCTAAAAAAGTTGACATCCAACCTGGAAGCAGTTCACAGTAACCTACAGGTGATGTCCGAAATAATGAGTCGTGTGGATCCTGGATGCATTTGCCAGTCAGATACAGAGCTTCTTAAGGTCAGAGAACATAAATACATTGTGTAATATAGATGTAATAATCCAAAACAATAAAGATATTAGCTCTGGGGTTCATCTTGACATTTCCTATCTCTTCATGTGATGTAGATAGAAATAGACTGTCGCTTTGTTTTGTTTTCTGTCTCTGTCAGTAGCAGTTGTTCTCGACATGCAAGGGGATGCAGGACCAAATAGTTCATCTAATTCCCAGAGTAACTGACGAGAAGCTGATTGAACAGCTGCTGGTTGCTAATGATGACATGAACACAACCTTCACACAATATGACAGGTTAAGAACATCACTGTTGAACTTTAATTGTAACACGACACATAGTAATACTACCTATTGAATACAATTTGCAATCTAATTATTCACTAA
>NC_139590.1:12716950-12921950 GCF_946808225.1 Silurus aristotelis | reverse complement strand
ACATAAATGAAGGTCTGTTAAATATGTCTGATACTACAACTGACCTAAACCACAGAAAGGATTCGCTAATTATCTACTAGCTATCTACTGTAATGTTATTGTCTATTTTATCACATACTGCTTTGCAAATTTTGCTCCTTATGTATAACTTCTGTTTTACATTTTTAGACTTCTATATGAATCACTTCGAATTGAATGCACTCTTTTCTTTGCAGTACATCTTTGTAATACATAAGCTAGCTGTTAATAGGAGAAGGCAATGCAACTTTTTGTAAAAAGCTTAGGTTAGGATTTAATTGTGCTAATTGTTAAAAAAAAAACAAAAAAAAACACCAGACATGTTGCAGCAGAGAGCTTGTAACCCTGAGTACCAGATTGTTTTGAGCTTTTAAATAAATAGATTTGTTTTTCAGTTTCAAAACAGAGACTGTATTGAGGGAGTGTTATGAAATTTAGATCTCAAGATTCTGATACCAAAATCCCACCTATATCCACCGGTGATAAATCTTAAAGTTTACTAGCAGTTAACTAGCCAACTTGCTGGTTAGCATATTGCATATTCATTCATAGATCCTAGAATTTTGTTTATGTGTGTACATTAAATCCATATTGTTATTCTAACTGTAGGTTTTTTTTTTTTTTAAATGTACATGTTCATTGGTCATTTAATGTTCATTTCTAATATGAAATCATGATTATATCCTGGTGTCTCCCATTCTATTTTAATTTTATTATGTTTTTGTGAGACATGAAACAATAGAATTTTGATATAACATGCATATTATACCATGTTACTTTGTGGTTATAGTTAGAAATTAGTTTTCCAATAACTAATAGTAGCTAATATTGTTTTTATATAATGAATTAAGTGTTATTTGACATTTCTTAGAACTCAGTTATGTTACCTAAAAAATATATAAGCAGGTGTTAATAAATGCATGTAGAAAGGAAATAGGTGAGAATTTTCTCATTACACAGAAGTGCATGTCTCAGATTATACTATCAAAATATTAAGTAACCAGTAACACAATTTTTACGGGTAACACATTTTTTTTTTCAAGTTTTCCACCTCCACAAACACTGCTGTTTTTCAGACTTTCTTTTAACATGTTATTGAAGTTAAGACAGGCTTTAAACTGCAATCTATAATTATGGACTGGGCTACTCATATGTGAAAATTAGTCAGTGAAGTAATGATGTAGAGTTTTACTTTGGTGAGTGTTGTTTTGTTTTTGGGAGGAGGGTATAGTTTCTATGGTTTGAATTTGTATAATGTATAATAAAAAATCGTTTGCTACAGTACATTAATAAAAAAAGATCTAACAAACTGCAGTGTGTTATAATAAACACTGTGTTATATTATTTTGATGATCGTCAACTTCTACCCATATTGGCAATTTAACAATGTGTTTCTGCACCAAGTGTTGTGATTATACATTTTTACCAGATATCCTATAGCCTGAATACTGAATGATACTGCTGTTAGCACAAACACCGAGCAGTCAGTTTCTGGAGATGTTTAACTGGTCAGCACGCTGATTTACTTAGATTTCAAGCATGTATCATAGCTCTTCTTCACAGAACTGTCCACTAGGGGGCAGTAAATTATATCTTGTACAAAATCTGGCCCTCTAGTCTAAAGCACAGATGTTTACTAAAATTGTTAAGCAATTAAGAACTTTTTTTGTTTTACCAGAGATGGTATGCTTACTCTTATCATAATGTTAAGAAAAAAAAAAAGAAATATCATTTGTTGCTGTCTGAAAACCAAAACCTTAATCAGGCAAAGAATTACATTTGATTTAAGAAAGGCTGTTAGTATGTGTGTTCTGTGTCTGTGCATATAGATTAGGATTTAGGCTCTGCTCTTGTACACCACTTTGTAATAAACCTCAACAATAGTGTTTAGATGTCTAGTATGAGAACATGAACACTTCTAAAAGACATATTACTCTGTACAAATTCCTCTGTCTGTAAAAGCGGTTGCCTGGTGATGAATAGGTGGGGGAAGACAGGAGGTATTTTGTTCATTTTAACACTAAAATGTTTAACACTTAAATTTTTCTGTGTGCATTCACTTTCAAAACGAGTGAACAATGAATTAGACTGCGTTCAAAAAATACTATCAAAATCAAAAGTTTATTATTCACACCAACATCTTACAATACAGTGGATAAAACGTTATACTCTACACAGTGTAATAATACATATTGCTATTCTATTAGTCCATTTTTGAAGACTACGTTCAAATTGAGGCCTTGATGTTTCAATTTCATCTTTTGTTTCATTTACTAAGCATCACTGGAATTAATTTACACCTGAAATTTTATACCATAAACTGATTTTTCAATATAAACTAAATCGAACAAACAAACAAAAATAAAACAAAAACAGTTCACATACATTAGAAATAGTACATGTAGGAACCTATTAGGTTGTACCAAAATAAATCTTCAACATTTTTCCACCTTTAATAATCAAAAATAAAAAGAGGGAAATATAAGTAAAAAAAAATAGAAGCAAACAAGTTTTTGTAAACACTTACAATAACATGACCACATAACATGCACAGACTTTTAATATGTGAATGTGAATGAGAATAAACCACTCGCATTCAAACTTATCTTCAAAACTAACTATCATACACCATGTAAAGTGATTCTATTTAGCACCAAACCAGGATCAGCTGTGCTCATTACATGTATCATTGAACAACATGAAGGCCATCATCGACAGGTAAAAACAAACCTCTCACCGCACTGACAGGAATTCCCTCAAAATGTATACAAAGACAAGATATCTGGGAATAAGGGTTGAGTGGCGAGACCACCGTTTACCTTGATTTTAGTCAAAGCAGATTGTATTATGGATTGTATTATGCTCTGGTTTATGTTTGATGGAAAAAAAAAAACAGCATATCATCATGCCCCCTAAACACACCAAGGTTTCTATTGTTATTTTTTGATTTACTATCAAATTAAAGGTAAAATAAGATCAGATGCATTTATATTGCTGTAAATAGTACATAATTGAATACAAACTAGATATTGCTTTTATGTATTTTTTTTTATATGTATTAGCTGATTATCACAAGTTTCTTGCAAACACTGTTGTTTTTGCACAAATAAAGGAGGGGGGGGGGGTATTTTCAGATTGCATTTAACAAATCCAGGTACTCTCTATACAGACATTATTCACCTGAAGTTTGATTTCTGATCAGTAAAAAAAAAAAAAAAAAAGGATATCAGCATCTTCAGTATTATCTTTGTTTCCAAGACTGTGACACAGCTATTTCTAAATATATTTACTCGTAAGACAACACTCACAATGCTGTTAGACTGAATTTTAATTCATGTCTATTTTCATTTTAACTAACCTGAAATACAGGCCCATCAGATGTACCACATGCCAAATGCTGTACAATGTTAAAAGGAAACAAAAAGATCAAGTACATTTTTAGAATGACTTTTTGGAACCTAGTTTCTGGAAATGACTAATACAGAGGCTTGCACTGGACTGCTTTTTTTTTTACATAACGAAATTAACCACAAGAAACAAGATCTGTTGTGCTCATTACTGCTTTAACACTGCTGGTTTTATTCACACATTCATTACTTTGGATTTACTGATTTGGCTGTATACCACAACATATATATTTATGCATAATAAACACATAATAATAGGGACATTAAAAAACAAACAAACAAAAAAAAACATCCCCACACTCGTTCATCTTTTAATTGTAATGTTATACACCTGGTCTACCTAATAAGCTAATTACACATGTTACAGCACTGAAAACACTAAAATGTGTTTCTTTCATCCTTAATATCTTTTATTAATCATCTTTCAAAAAGATTGAAACATGAACTATACCACACTCCATACCTATTCCAGATGTTCATTAGGAACATCTCTACTTGCATCGTTGCCTCATGTCTGCAATAGCATTTTAGTAGTGATATTGGGTTGTTTGAATGTCATTGATATTTTTCTTACTATTTCACCGCACATGCATATCCAAAAGTGAACTTAAATCTTTGATACCTAAAAAGGAAAAAAGAAAATACAAAACGAAGTCAACGTAGGAACCTAGTATCTTGTCCTCAGTTGTTACAGTTAAAAGTGACCCCCATAATGAAACGAGTGCTTACTCGCGATAGAGGACTTCTTTAGTCAGTGAAGCAGTAGTGTTTAACTCCCAGCCGTCGGGAGTAAATTTGTACAGTTATTGTTTTAGTGAGATCTAGAGGGAAGCCTGGGTGAAGCGTTTCATCTTCTTCTTCATCTTTGTCTTTAGCATTGTATTGCTAGCCGCTAGCTATAAACAACGACAGCGATAGCGTCGCGCTGTAATCGGATGACTGCGAGCATCGCGTTTCGCAGCTCTTTGCGAATAAACACGTTTGTAGACGAGGGGACTCGAGCTGAACTGTTTTTATGAGAGTCAGGTGCTGACTGCCACGTGAATTATGTCCACGTTGTCTTTGGATAAAGAGCTGCAAGAGCGCTTAAGAGAGGCGAGTGCTATTGGAGACCTGGATGAAGTGCGGTCTTTGGTCGAGAGCGGCGTGAACGTCAACTCCCAAAATGAAATCAACGGATGGTATGTCTTGTCATTAAGGTCACTATAAATATTGTGTCCTGATGCAACAGACTAATCTGCTAAACCAACGCTTAGCTCAAAGCTTGTTGCACTGGAAATACGATCAGATCGACCTACACCACCAGGACTAGCAGGCTAGCGCTCAGTCTCTATACCGGCTCTGTGGTCCTGCGTTTCTCAAACCACCTACAGTTCATCCAATAAACCTGGATTCCACTTCATACTTTGCTAATTGCAATGTTTATTCAACCAGAGTTTTTTTTTCTTTTCTTTTTTCTTTTTTCGTCAAGCCACTGTCGTTGTAATAAGTTGGGGAAATTCTTCAGGTTGCACAATTGCAGATAAAAACCTACCAACTCAGGTGGAAAGTAGTTCTACCAGAAGCTCACAGTATGTGCATATCATACTTGGAAAAAAAGAGTAAAAAAAAACAAATAAATAAGAAAAGAATGAATCTTTTCTAAATAGATGTCAAAAAGCACTGAGTTTCATCAGAATATTAACTAGTGGATTGTAACATGCTGATTATAGGCTGCACTTTTATTTAAGACACACGTAATGACAGCGTCTGCACGTTTTTCAATGCTGTAGCCTTTATATATTTACTGTACACATGTTTACATATATATATATATATATATAACATGCTCCACATATACTACATATTTATTTGCACTCGTCAATTTGCACAATTGCTACTGTTAGCACTACTGGCAGATGCTAAACTGCATTTTGTTGCTGTGTACCTGTACTATGCAATGACAATTAGGATCTATCTATCTCTCCATCTATCCTTTCTTCCTTCCTTACATATTTCCAAAATAGGCTTTAAAATTATGTTTACTTCTCTGCAAAATTCTGTGATTTGTAACGAACATGCAGGTGAAAAAAGAAGCAATGGAATCGAGTAGTTGGAGAAAGAGACATGGTTGGTTTTGGGAGGAATAGCTTGTTTTGGTTATTTGCAAATGTAGGCAAAGCAAGAGTTTAAAAAGGACAACTGACGCACAGGTCAAATAATCGTGATCAGTCATTGGTCGTTGGAAATATTGGTTCATTAATGGTTTTAACCAGTTTAGTTGACCCAACTGTTCTCTTAACAGGACTGTCACTAATAACTGCTTATAATGTTTCTCTTTTTTTTTTTTTTTTTTTTTTTTTTTAAATAGTAAATAATGTTACTCAAAAAGTCAAAAACCCTCTACCAATCCACCCTAAAGATCCACTGCTGCATGATCGTAAACATTGTCTACTTGTGTATTTTTCCCTCCCAGGACATGCTTACACTGGGCATGTAAAAGAAACCAAAAACACATAGTGACATTTCTTCTGAGTTCTGGAGCCGACAAAGAAATTCTCACTGCGAAAGAGGAGCTGGCCGTTCAGTTGACCTCTAAACCCGAGATCAAAAGACTGCTCGGAGGTATGTTGTTAAATCATAATGCCTGCTTCTAAGCCATATTTGTGCTGGATTAGTTTCACCTGAGGAGGTAAAGTAATATTTAAGGGATTTTGACTACCTGAGTCATTTGAGGCGTTCATACGTCTACTGCAAACAGTAAAGCTGGAAACAGAGTTACTGTTACTGCACTGTGTTCGTCAAAATATTCCATTTCTGAAACTTTATTTTTTTATATAAATGTTTCTGTATTTCTTTATATGAGATGCTGTTAGTAATCATCATAGGCAAAACTAATTCAGCTTGAATAAGGCTTGTGTATTATTATCTACCCAGTTATTTTGTATTAAACAATCTCTGAATCTTTTTATTTGACTGTGGAGCTGCATGTGTGTGTTTGTTTTTTTTTTTTTGTAGTGGAAGAAGAGGAGAAAGAGCCTGAAGTAAAGGAAGCAGAGCTGGCGATTATTCCAAATTACCTGACTAACCCACCCTTCCTCTTTTCCAAGATGGATAAAAGTGACCTGAGTGTAGCACGACATGTTTCTCAGAATGGAACCAGTGACCATTTGGAGGATGTAGTCTCTGAGCCGGCAACATTATCCCCAGTACAGGAAGAAGAACAACAACAACAGCAGCAGCAGCAGCAGCGCCTGTACACGGATGGCCAAAGTCAATCGGCATTGTCTTATGTCTCCATGGTAGAGCCAAGCAGCATAGTTCCAAACCAGGTGACTAATGGGTCCATGTCCATGGATGTCTCCCCAGAGGTGCATCACAGCAACCATAATGAGTACACTCACAATCACAGCATTGCTCAGAACAGCCCTGTCTGTCCCACGCTCCCTTCAGCAAGCACAGGCTCTAACCCCTCAATCACCCGACAACAGTCTCTCCCCCATCAGCTGAACGGATCTCAGCCAGGGGGCTCTATGCCTGCCTTCCAGCCCTTCTTCTTCACCAGCACCTTCCCTGTAAACGTGCGGGGTATGTAGCACAGAGCACATCTCATGTCATTATATATTATAGTATATTAGTATATTAGTATATTATCTTCTGACATGTCTGTCTATGCATAATCTTTGCACAGTATATTGTATAATACTATATATATATATATATATTACCATATACCATATATTATTACCTACTGCACCTTATGTACATTAATCACCCTCATCCCTGATATATGGACCCATACCTTATTTATCATACTTTTATTGTAAATACAGCACTTATGCACTTCTGGTTAGATGCTAACTGCATTTCATCTGCTCTGTACATGCATCTTGCACAATGACAAATTGGAAATCAAAGTGGAATCTAATCTGTCGGGGCTGCAGCTGTTTTAGCATCGTGTCTTGAAATAAATGCTTTTATTTTATTTTGTTCTTTTTTAGAACTGGTTCTGAAGGTGCGAATCCAGAATCCACATGCCAGGGAAAATGATTTCATCGAAGTGGAGCTGGACAGACAGGAGTTGACCTATCGATCTTTGCTACGGGTCTGCTGCCGTGAGCTGGATATTAGTGCTGAACATGTGGAGAAAATACGCAAGCTCCCAAACACTATGCTCAGAAAGGTGTGTGCATGTTCCCTTTCTTTTTTAACTTTGCTTAAAATTAAAAAACGCAGTTGGTTGCAGTAATGGCTATATCTATTTACCTACCTCTGTATTTGAGTCATGATGTTACCTCCTAATGCATAATGAATTAATGAATAGATTATTAAAAAAAAAAAAAAAAAAAAAAAAAAAAAAAAAAAAAAAAAAGGAATAAAAAGAGAACTGCACAATCTAGTGGTTGGTTGTTACTGATGCGTGAAGAACATATTTTCTATATATTCTAGTTTTAATATAGAATTTGCAGTACAAACTGTTAAGGCGTGTGTTTTGTTGTAATTATTGTTATTATTATTATTATTATTATTATCATTATTATTATTATTATTGCTTTAATTTTTATACATTTTGCTTGTCTTGGTGTGTCAGGACAAAGATGTAGCTCGGCTTCAGGACTTCCAGGAACTGGAGGTGGTACTGGAGAAAGCAGAGAGTTTGTCTTTGTTCTCTGGCCCCGGAGGGCTGAATGACAGGCCTTGCTACAACATGAAGGCCTCGAGGCTCACCTACTAGCTTCTGCCTTCAGCATTAGGTGGACTGGTTCACTGCCTCATCGGGGACTGTAGTTCAAAATGCCTAATTCATACCTGGGTTCTTTACTTTGTCATTCTAAAAATCAGATCAAATGCCATTTTTTTCCATTTTCAACCTCAAGTTTTTATTTAACGTTAGCCGTATGCCTTTTCTGCCAGAAATGTATAGTTTACCCATGCACAGTCCACACATCCATCCCAAGAAGACATGAGGCCTTTCTCATTCACTGTAATTAATGCTTATTTAATTAATTAATTAATGCTTGGTTTTGCCGCAAGTCTTTTGTTTTAAACATCTTTCATAGTCATTACATTATCTTTTTAACAGCCACTGTTTTTGAATTATTATAATTTTTATTTTTTTTGCACGGCTTTGGACCATATATCCAAGTCGGTCACCTCCCATGATGCTGGCCTATGTGAAGTTCTCAGATTTGCCTCGCTGCTGTGTTTCGCTTATAAGGCCACTGTGTGGTTTTGAGCACAGCTCACATCGACAGTTTGACCTGTACCAGCACTTCTTATTGTTAGTTACTTTTCCTAATACAGGCTTGTTTTAATTTGCACTGGCAGAACACAGCAGATATTAGTTGATTGCTAACATCCCCTTTAAAGTGTGTTCCACTTTTGAAAGCTATTGTAGTTTGATGTACTAAAATACAGCAGCTTCAGAAACAACAAAAGAGGGGTGTGTTTCATGTTCTGTGTATGTGTGTCTGCCAGAGAATCCCCCGTGCACTAGAAATATTACAACAAATAGTACGTACCTAAAGAAACGCATGGGGCCTTTCTATTCTATTGATTTTAAATATATCAGTGGTGTGTTTTTGGTGCCCTTCATCGCTGCTCCTAGTCACTGCAAACCAAAAAGTCATAAAACTGAAAAGCTATCCTCACAATCTTGTATCAAGGCCTAATAATTATTTTTCATTCTGCACTGAATAATGTAGCAAAGATTGCTGTTGTTTTATTTCAATCTTAATTTTAAAGGAACGTTTCAAGAACAGGGTTTAATGAATGCGAGCTTCCACAAACTCTTTGTTCTTGTAAGTTTAATAGTTATAATAAGAAGGACAAGGCTACTAAAATGGATTATTGTTCTCTGGACCTTACAGCACAGATTTTATATATAGGAAGCAGGATTTATATCTGATGACTCACTGGTCTATTTAGAAGTACCGTTTGACGCAAGGAAATTCTCTACAGGTCGTATTGCGCTCCACGTTCATGAGATGAAAACATTTGTCATTTTTGCCTAAATTTAGAATATAATGTATATGGGCCAGAAGACACTTTGTACATGCAGACCAGGTAATGTGCTCCTGCCCGTAAATTGTTTTCATATAATTTTTGGTTCTGATGCTAGTATGGAAGAATGTGTGTAGGACATTTACATGTGCAATGTTTTTGGTTTTGTTTTAAATAATTGGAAATGTTTTTTTGTCTTTACTTTTCAAATAGTTTAACAATGTCCTAATATCAAAGCTCTATAGAAAAATGCAGAAACTGTTCACTTTTAACTTTTATCCCTCTGCATATTGTATTATATACTGTTTTTTTAATATATATTATTTTATAAATATGACTGTAGAAAGGAGGATCCAGAGCACACTACAGCTTGAATGGAGCCATTTGTCTGTCTATGTCTGCCTGTCTGTCTCTCTGTGTATCAGTTGTGTTCTGTATGCTCATGAAAATGCTGACTATTCACAAGGTGGTGAAAGTGTGGTTGAGAAAGCTGCACAGTTTCTGACTGATGTAATGCATACAAATCTTCTGTCTGGAAACTCTTATGTACTAACTGGTCATGTTGGGGATGAAGAATACAGTTTGACTTAACCTATGCATCCACAGTGTGATATTGCGTATGTGTCTTCGATGAGTTTTTGTGTTTACTCAAATTAATATATAGTTGCCCTTTGACTGTCAGTATCATCAAGGTTCTCCAGTTTCCTCACTTATTTCCCAAAAACATACAGATATAGATTTGACTATACACTAAATTCCTCCTTGGTGTGTGTGTGTGTGTGTGTGTGTGTGTTTTGTGTGTGTTCGTTCAAATTAATATATAGTTGCCCTGTGAGGTGCAGTCCACATTTCCTGTTCTGATATTTTCACAGACAAGTGACTAAAGCATTTAAAACAGTTATTTTACCTGTCAGAATTGTTCATTTAGAATTAGTCATTTTTCATAGGACACTGAAAAGAATAAGTGACTTTTGGTAAGTTGAAAGGTTAAAGGACAGTTGTATATTGACAGTTATGCATGTATATTGACAGTTTAGAAATACCTGACATTTTTAGCCATATGTTGTTCTTACCCAGACTCTTACTACAACATCAAAAGCATACAGTTTTCTAGTATGTCTTTGGACCTGTTCCAGCATGACAATACCCATGTGCACAAATCAAACTCCATAACGAAAGAGCAAAAGAAGCTATAGAGCTCTGATCTCAACCCTAATTGAACATCTTTGGGAACAACTGGAATGCTGACTCTACCCCAGATCTCCATCCCTCACAACAGTGCTTGACCATACTAAGGCCCTTATGATTGAATGAGCGTGAATCTTCACATTTTAGCAGAACGTCTTCCCAGAAGAGTGGCGGTTATAATAACAGCAAATGGGGAATACCTGAACATTTGTCTATGAAGTATCTTTAAATGTTAACATTTTTGCAAGGTTTACACTTTGTGTAAATGACTTAAAAGAGCAAAAAAAAAAAATTCAATATTGTAATGAGTTAATCATGTGACAGAAGCACAATGTATAAACCATTCCAACACAGGTCAACGGCTTTAGTGTTAAATGGTTAAGTATTTTCTGGGCTTGTCATGTGTTGTCATGTACTTGCTATTTAATGTTGTTTTTTTTTCCATTCTGAACAAACCCCCATAAAACCAGTCCATCTACCACAGATAACCATACCCTGGTCAGAACGTGATCATATCATTTGCTCGCATGGAAGTAACAGATGGTTGGCTAAAACGTGAGTTCAAATCCGAGAACCAGCAAGAAGTGATGGTTGGCCTCTTGATAAAGGCCCTTAACCCTAGATCAGCTCAGCATAAATTAAGTTATCGTAAGTGGTTCTGGATAAAGACATGTTAACTGCCACAAACATTAATGTTTGCTGTAAACAACTTGAGCGAATGACTTCTTTCTTCATAATTGTATGCATTAACTGATTAGACAGTTGCATGAATGAGCAGGAGTACATGTGTTATTCAGTGTCTGGTTAAAACAGTTCTCCATCTGATAGTCTACTTGAATTATTAAATATTTTTTATACTAAAATACTTTGTGTAGGACTACATTTAAACTTTTTTGGCCTATTGTGAGTCCTATAAGAAATAGAGACAATCCACTGAAACAACCCATGTTTGGCTGATTTATCTACTGTAAGCCTTTCTGCCTCTACCTCCGATTCTTTTACAGAATTTAGCAACTAGGCCTCAAAGTGCTTTTTGTGTCTCAGAGTCATCTCTATTCATGCCTTGGCCATTTAGCAACTGTAACCACCCACATTGGATAGTCAATAAATGCAAAATTACCATTTTGCAGAGACCAAAGACATTTCATTGAGCTGTTAATAAGATTGCAAAATTACTTAAAATGAGCAAAGTATGTCTTGTTTTGCTCTTGAGTTTAAATACAAAATTTTGGGGCAATACTGTGGATTTACACAGAACTGAGTGTAAAATACATAATAATTACCAGGGGTGGCAAGTAATTGCATTTTGTTACTCCTTAGATGATTTTAAATTAACCTGTTTAAATTAACCTGATTAATTCTTCTTGTTATTAAAATATGTATTTCCATTTATTAAAGGCTATTTTTAAAATATGAATTTTTCAAATTCATATCAGTGTCAAGTATGATAACTATTTACTTAATATAGCATCAATTCCTACAGGATAAAAATCTTGCCTCAAAATAAAATAACAAATAAACATTCAGCTTTAAGTCTAAGTAAGCATGCTAAGATGTTAGCCCTAATCTGGGAGATTTACCATTTCTGTTTGTTTTTGTCGCTAATGTCATCTGATCAATTTCAGCAGGGTTATTAAACACTGACATTCTTACATACATTTTGGGTCCATACATTTTTAACAGTTCAGTGTTCTTCTGTAATTTCTTACCTTTTATAGAATTTCTAATTAAACACCTAATTAAACACCATGTCTCTTGGATTTTGAAGGACAGTCAATTCAAGTATCTTTAGCTTAACCTGAGTAATATGGAAGTCAAATATTTATTTAATTACTAATTCTAATGAACTTCACAGTTTATGCAGAGCAATCACTTGGTATGTAGGGCACACACTCAATCTAGTACTGTAAAATTTCTTCCGTTTAGCCCTTGGCCTAGCTGTAGAACACAGTTTCTATTTCAGAAATAGAATGAAGTGGATCTCCTTTAAAAAGCTAGAATAGTTCATTCTGAAAATGTTTTAAATTCCTAATGATCTTAATGATTCTTAAATGAATTCCAAATTGAATAAATGTTATAAATTGTATTGTGTTTTGATTTACTGTACTGTAGATATTTAAAGGGTTTTTAGATGGCAAAATAGTTTGACTTAAGAAGAGAGAATAAAAAAGAGCAAATGTTTTTTGTGGTGATATTCACCAGGTAAAATTTAAAGGAGTATTGCACTCAGTGGTGGGGGCGATGGTTGCGGTGTCAAGGCCTGACTCCAGACAGTACTTGTAGTAAGAATGTTCTCTCTTTCTCTCTCTCTCTCTCTCTCTCTCTCTCTCTCTCTCTCTCTCTCTCTCTCTCTCTCTCTCTCTCATGGAGCAGGACCACTATGTTGCTGTTATCCGAGATCTAACAGTCAATATAATATATTCAATATGTGAGGAATGTAAGCTCTTTGCTTTCCAAGGGTGAAGGGTTAGAAGGTCTTTAGGCTTAGGGGCCACACTTTGGAAAGTATGTGCTTAACATAGATTAATTAATGAAGTACAGGGTGTAATACGAGTGTGGAAATACAAATACTATGAGCATTTGTTACTGTGATATGTATCTGTAGCGTTAAATCTTTCCCATTTTTTCTTTATATTTTAGGGAAGCAGGAACGTTAATAACTAGTTTTTGGATGATCAGAAGTCTTTGATGATTGTGTGAGATAAATGTAAATTAACTGTGACATGTTCAGCGCTAGTGCCCTCTCACTGCCTTTTGCTCTCTGTGTGTTTGTGTGTTGAGGGAAGTATGTGCATGTGCAGAGAACAGACACAGTGGGTCTCTGAAAGAGGTTAAGGACAGGGGAATCTGGGCCTCAGTATCCCAGCATGAGCTAAGCCTGGGAAGAGCAGACAGGTTTTACATATATTACACTAGGCATAGTGTCCTCACTAATTACATTTTTTTCCCTATTGTTCAATTCATATTGAAAAACACTATATTTTACTTTTCTCTTGAGCTCAGGTTATTGTCTGCATTGTCTGCAGTTTCTTCTTATGTCAGTATCCTCAAGGTTCTCCAGTTTTCTTACTTATTTCCCAAAAACATACAGGTGTGGCCTGACTAAACACTAAATTCCTACTAGGTGTGTGTGTGAGTGTGTATGTATGTGTGTGTGTGTGTGTGTGTGTGTGTGTGTGTGTGTGTGTGTGTGTGTGTGTGTGTGTGTGTGTGTGTGTGCCTTATACCCACTGTAAACTGCATGCCTGACCGGGATAAAGCAATTGCTAAAGATAAATGAACTAATAGATATTTCTTTAGTTATATTCTTCAACACTTTAACACTTCAAGGTAAGGTTAATCGTGTGGAAAAGCTCAATTCATGTGACCTAATACCTCTTTTGTCTGCATCTTATTTTATCCAGATGACCCCATACTAAAAGCACAGAGCCTGGAGTTCATTCATTTCCCAATTCAAAAAGAAATACAGACATAAATCAAATAATAATAGGTCATAATAGTAACTAAATGTTACCTTAAATTACATTTCACGTTGCAGTTTCAAAGCTGACTAACATTCAGCGAGCTAATGTTTGATATATTAGGAATAAAACTGATTGCAGTTAGCTTAAGATGATGTTTTCCCCCATGTTAGTCTCTGAGTCAATAAGTGTAAGAGTTCAGAAGAATTTCTCTACGTTTAGTTTTAAACTTGAAAAATATGCAATAGCTTGTATAAAAATAATTGTGTAGGAAAAAAGACGTGAGGGAGAAAGACAGTGATTTTTTTTTTTTTTTTAACATTTAAAACATAAGCTAAATTCCTTTGTTCAAATCCATGGAAGGCTATTAAAGGGTTAAAAGATGTTTCTGAGCGTCATATGGGTACCACTCTAACTATGTCCAATGTGTAGATCCAGATGAAAGTAACTTCAGGATGAATGTCAGTGGTGCATGCTGTCATCTCTAGCCAGCCTTTCTAAAT
Organism: Silurus aristotelis; assembly: GCF_946808225.1. Taxonomy (NCBI): domain Eukaryota; kingdom Metazoa; phylum Chordata; class Actinopteri; order Siluriformes; family Siluridae; genus Silurus; species Silurus aristotelis. The sequence goes on along the minus strand of NC_139590.1, from coordinate 12,907,391 downwards.
CCTGTGCTCTATTTTGAACAACAGGGTTCATGCACCGCTTCCTAATCTCAAAGGACTATTAAAGGTGGTGGTGGTGGTGGTGCATCGACTTTTCTTTCTTCACCACGCTAACTCTCAGTACGGGACCCTGTTCACTCCAAGCAAACCTACATGTGACTATAGAGTTCTTTTGTCGCTTAGTTGCGTCAGTGCAGGACGTCTCCAAGCGCTGAACTCCAGCAAGGGGTTTTGCTCACTTGAACTAAACACTGGAAGATGTGGTGGATGTTGTTTCCTCGATGGATCTGGTTTTTCCTTGGGCACGTCTGCGTTTTGCGCTTGCATCTTCGGGTCCGGGCAATGACCGTGTCCAAGGTGGTGTATTCCCACGCCGGAATGTGTCCTAATGAGATGAACCCGAATCTCTGGGTGGATGCCATGAGTACCTGCATGCGGGAGTGCCAGTCTGATCAGGTGAGCATGGCTTCTCTACAATGTACAGTATTTACGTTTAAAATGCACACTGCAGTGTCTTGTATATGTAAGCGACCGAATCCCGAAAACAGTTCAGTCTAGACAATCCTGCACATATCGTGTCAAATATTTTGTGAATTGCATCCTTTTTGTCTCTTGGACGCTTGGGTATTGCTTTCTTCTGCTTAAATGTGTGATAGATCAACAGGTAGGCTGAAAGATTTAATAAGGTTAAACTAACTTTATGTACTGCATTGTTGACATCATATTAACAATATTATAACTATGCATTAATAGGCAGAGTAATGTTTGTATGTTGAACATCTTTTTCACGAAATACATTTTTAATATAGGTTATAGATAAATGTTTATTTAATTTATAATCCAGTCCACATGTTAAATCAAGGCACCTTCCTAAATGGTGATATTTTCTGGTTTGTATATATATAAAGAAAATATTATTCAGGCTTAGTTCTGAATTTTGCAAACATATACATGAAAGTAGTGGCTGATTGTGAGTTGTCATTTTAGTCCATATTAGTCGATTGTTGCATATCTTCAAAACATATTTCAATTTTATGTGTTTTAATGACTATTTTTAGCATTGCTGATAGACATCCTTGCTATTATTTCTCATTCCCTTAGGACTGTGAGACATTTGAGAAGTGTTGTTTAAATGTTTGTGGGAGCAAGAGCTGTGTGGCTGCTCGCTATAGGGACTTAAAGGGAAATAAAGGACCAGTGGGAATGCCAAAGGAGGCCACTTGCGACAAGTTCATGTGCACCCAGCAGGGTTCCGAGTGCGACATCTGGGATGGGCAGCCTGTGTGCAAGTGCCGTGACCGGTGTGAGCGCGAGCCTCGTTTCACTTGCGCCTCAGACGGTATGACCTACTACAACAAGTGCTACATGGACGCAGAGGCCTGTTCCAAAGGTGTCACCCTTACTGAGGTCACTTGCCGGTTCCACCTGCTGTGGCCCAACACGAGTCCTCCTCCTGAGGAGACAACTATGCTTCCTACCACTGTTTACCTGGAAACTACCCCAATGGATTTTCAAGCTCCAACAGTGATCAGCAATCCAGGGCAAAACATTGTGTTTGTGGGTGAGACCGCAAGTTTCCTGTGTGAAGTAACTGGCAAACCCAAACCGGAGATCACATGGGAGAAACAAGTGGAAGGAAAAGAGAACACAGTCATGAGGTCAAACTACGTACGAGGTAACATAGTAGTGACTAACATTGCTCAGCTTGTCATCTACAATGCCCAGCTCCAAGATGCTGGCATTTATACCTGCACCGCTAAAAACGTGGGTGGATCTATACAGACCCACTTCATGTTGTCTGTCATACGTCAGGATCATGCCATGAATGAGAGCTTAGTGAATTCCACATATCTACCTGCAGAGGAGTGTCTGAAAGCACCTGATATGGGTGACTGTGGAGAGGAAACCATCAGCTGGTACTATGAAGCCAAGCGGAACAACTGCTTCACCTTTACCTATAGCCAGTGCAACAAGAACAGAAATCACTTCGACACCTACAAGTCATGCATGCTATCATGTGGAGCAGAACTAGCTGCCCCTTGCTCCCTCCCTAGTGTCCAGGGACCCTGCAAATCTTATAAGCCACGGTGGGCATACAACCATCTCCTCAATAAGTGCCAGTCTTTTGTCTATGGTGGTTGTGGTGGTAATGAGAACAACTTTGAAAGTAAGGAGGCCTGTGAGGACATGTGCCCCTTTCCCAAGAACCACAACTGCAAGCTGTGCAAGCCAAAGCAGAGGATGATTACCAGCTTCTGCAAGAGTGACTTTGTGATATTGGGCCGCATAACAGAACTGACAGAAGACCAAGATTCAGGCCATGCACTCATCACAGTAGATGAGATCCTAAAGGATGAGAAGATGGGGCTGAAGTTTTTCGGACAGGAGCCCTTAGAAGTGACACTCCTGAACATAGACTGGAGTTGTCCATGTCCCAACATCACTAATGCTGAGGGCCAGCTGATTATCATGGGGGAGGTGCATAATGGGATGGCGGTATTGCAGCCTGACAGCTTTGTGGGAGGCTCCAGCAGCCGTCGCATACGCAAGCTCCGTGAAGTCATCAACAAGAAGGCATGTTCTTTTCTCAAGGAGATTGGCAACACACAATAGTAATAAGCTTACACTGAAATGCTACGGACTCTGTGAGACACAATAAGTACCCGTTCCCACCAACCTTTTACTAGGCGTCACATTGAGCCACCAGCATTACCATATTTCCTCAAGGCTTCAGTTCCACTCCCCTGTTTAAATCATGCACACAACCAAAAATATAATTAATTCTGCATTAATGTGTGCACACAGTTATCTCCATGCACAAACGATCAGTGTTACTTATTTACTCTGTAACTGTTCTCAAGCACTTATTTTGTAAAAACTGCAAAAAAAAAAAAACTTTTATATTTTAGTTACTCAAATTACATGTGCTTTTAAAACTTACCTCTAATGACAGAATGACAAAATGAAAAAAATGACAAAATGAAAACCCTTTAGACAATTACTTTAACAAAATCTCATGTCCTTTACCTTATATTATAAAAAGGGCTCAAATTTGCTGACTAACTTCATTCCTTCTATTTATCACGATGTGAGTTTGAATCAATAAATGACCTGACCCGTTTGTCTTTGCACCTTGAATATGCATTTTAATATATTTTCTCACACATTGATCTACAACTTATTTTATGATATACTTATTTATTTTACCAACCTAACCTTTCTTACCTACCATAAACTGAATTACTACATACTCGTATATGTTTTGCAAAGTTTTTGTATTCTGTCTAAAGGCATGGCAGGCAACTTATTAATAAGATAACTATTAAACAGCAAAATGAATGATGATTAAAACATGTATCCCTTACTTCTTTTCTTTATTCATTTATTCCTTTACTTCACTAAGGAGGGCAAACGTGTGATACTTCAGTGGTTAGTGGTTTTTGTAAAAAGGGGTATTTTATGTTAGTTTACTTGTTCCTTTCCTCCACTATTAGTCAGTGCTGGCCTGTTGTACTTGAGCAGGCACATTCCAGCTGGACGTTGGTGGGGGCGAAAGGGGGAGTTCTCAGGGGACACGGGGGGCAGTCTGATCCGTGTGTTATGTCTGGGTCTGGGGTTCTCTCCTCTCCTGCTGACCTTTCATGTGAGCGCCGAGTCTCTGTTGGCCGAGCACCCCGCTGCCTGACCCTCTCATCTTCTCAGCCCGACTCCGGCACTGCCGTGACATTTGCGCTGGTAGGGAACCTTCTTTGTACACATGTGTACACATTTATACACATACACTGCATTCTGGTTTAAAGCTCATGCTTTGAACTCTTGACTTGAGCTGGATATGAGACAGAGGGCCAATTACATACTTGTTTTCCCCAAGGTGGGCCTCTGATGTTGGCTCCCTCGGGCTGTCCAATGGGGCCCTGGTCCATGACCCTGTAAGAGGCTAATGAAAAGGACGAAGAAAGAGAGAGAAAGGGGGAGAGTATGAGAGAGAGAATTCATTAAAGTTGTTGATAAGTGTCAAGTACAGCAGTCAGGCTCAAGTTCAGTGGTTAACTTGAACTAGTTTTAGTAATTATGTACTAAAAAAACATAATGCAAATAAAAAAGCATTTATAACAGTTTTTTATGTATGTCGTATCAATCTTGGGAATTAGTTTACAATTATTTAACTTCTTCCTCTTCCAGTACAAAACACATATTTTCAAATGAAATAATCTGCCATTCGATTACTTTAAGGATTATATATGACATTGTTCAGGTTTCTAATGCATATGAAGGATCAACGAATATTCAGATTCATTCATCACCAGTAAATAACTTTATTCTTCTCAGATTTGAAGTGGATCAAGTATATTCAATGAACCCTAGCTGTGTGGTAAAGACAGCTGAATAGAGTACCATGCACAATATATAGTACATAGTGTATCCACATTACACAGACATTAAACATTAGACATTATATTATGGAAGTTTATGTTCTTTCTTGAATTTAACAAACCAAAAAAATACAATATGATAAAATATGATTAAATAATATATATATATATAGGAAAGTGCTGTACTTAATAAACAGTTTATTGATCGAAATAAGGCAATTTTTTGTAACCTAATTAAATAGTTTTTCTCAAACTATCTATAGAAGAAATGCATCCTGAAAGTACCATTCAGGTTCAGAAGTTGGTCAAGAAGTTAAAAAACATTATTCAAATTAATGTCAGTTCATTGTAGCCAGTCCACTAGTTGGCATGTTTTTTTGTCACAGGGGGTACATGCACAGACACTTCTTAGAATAACTGTACAGTTTGTACTGTACATGTCTCAAAAACAACATGTAAATCTACTGCATGATCCATTTGGTGCATTTTTCTATGGTCAGCTCCATTCTGCTCTATGCAAAAAAAGATAACCACCACTGGAAAACTGATAATCAAGCAATAGAATATATTTGTGTGGTAGGTGATGTTTAGCACAACAGTGCTAGTGAGGTAACAGATGATTCGTTTTAAAGTGTTATGCAAATGTGTTAACTGAATTTAATAGCCAATAAGAGTATTTGCATAATGCTTTAGGCAATCAAAATGATTACAAAGCAGCTTTAGAGAAATCTAAATGCACATGTAGATCAACAGTAATGAAAAGTGCTCCTCAAAGAAAGTATTTCTCAAAGTCAGACAACTCTTAGATGATGAAAGGAAGAAAACATCAAAGATAAACCAGGTTTAAAAGGGCATCCATCCTCTTCTTAGTGATAATTGGTAGAAGGATTATAAGGAATGACAGTACAGGTTGAAGAAGAGTCAAAGCAAACAATACAAAGTGTGTTGAAAGGATCTTCTGCATGAGCATATTAAGATTTAGAGTCCTGGAATAGGCCTAGGAATTTCTATGGGTACAGCAGCAGTTTCAGAAGGTACAGTATCTCACAAACATGAGTACACCCCTCAATTAATCTTGGATACATTTTAGAGTAGTCAATGTGCAGCTTGTATAGCAATACAGATTTACTGTCCTCTGAAAATAACTCAACATACAGCTATTATTGTCTAAATAACTGGCAACAAAAGTGAGTACACACTAAGTGACAACAGCTGTAAGTCGTGTGACCGTGCAAAGCCACATGTCCTATCCATCATGTTTCTGTTTTTTTCTACTTTACAACAAAAGTGAGTACACCCTATGTGAACATGTAAAAACTGTGCCCAGAGTGAAAATATTTTGTGTGAGCACCATTGTTATCCAGCACTGCCTTAATCCTCCTGGACATGGAATTCACCAGAGCTGCACAGGCTGTTGTTGGGCTCCTCTACTACTCCTCCATAATTACATCATGGAGCTGCTTGATGTTAAACACATGGCATTTCTCCATCTTCTGCTTGAGGATGCAACACAGGTGCACAAAAAGGTTCAGGTCTCGAGACATATTTGGCCACTCCATCAATTTCACCTTCAGCAAGGTAGTTGTCATCTTGGCGGTATGTTTGGGGTCGTTTTCATGTTGGAAAACTGTGGTTTGGCCCAGTTTTTGATGAGACTGCAGCATGTTCTGCTTCAGTACATGTTGGAATCCATGTTTCCCTCAATGAACCGCAGCTTCCCAGCACCAGCATGACTCATGCAGCCCCAGACCATAATGCTACTACCATCATACTTGTCTGTAGGTAAGACACAATTTTCATGGTCTCCCCACACGCTGGACACCATCTGACTTGTTGCAGCATACAGTGTACTCTAAAGCAATGCTGGCAGCACTCATGCGTCTGTTTTTTTTTAAGACAGCTTCTGCACATGAGTCACAGCACAAGGTCTCAACTTCTTTAATCGACCCGTGCGAGGCCTGTTCAGAGTGGAAACCGTTTTGGAAAATCTCTGTATGACCCTGGCCACTGTACTGTAACTCAATTCCAGTGTGTTACCAATCTTCGTAAAGCCTAGGCCATCTTTGTGGATAGCAACCATTCCAAATTTCAAATCCTCAGAGAGTTCTTTGAGAGGTGCCATGTTGAACATCCAGTGGTCAGTCTGAGAGAATTGTACTCAAAGCACCAAATTTGAACTGCTCTAATACAAGATACACAAATTAGTTTGGTCCTGTCAAGTAGATAAAGAGGGGGAACATAATGAATAGGACATGTGGCTTTGCACGGTTACATGACGTACAGCTATTATCACTTAGGGTGTACTCACTTTTGTTGCCAGCTATTTAGACAATAATAGTTGTATGTTGAGTTATTTTCAGAGGACAGTAAATCTGTACTGCTATACAAGCTGCACATTGAATATATCTTAAGTATAAATCCAAGTTTTATTTCTATAGTATTGTCCCTTGAAATAATTATGCTAAAATGGTTGCTGGAATGTGAGGGGTGTACTCACTTTTGTGAGATACTGTACAAATCTAAATTAATCAGGTGAGGTGTTTCACTGAAGAAAGGAAAGAAAATGTAAAACTTTATAAACTGTTTTATGGGGTCTTTAGAGTATTCATGTTGGATCATTGTGGTACATTACTGAAGGAGCATAGTGAAGTTTAAGTTTTAACTGGAGTAAACAGATGACAGAGAGGGAGGCAGGTGCATTACTGTGGGCCATGTCGATTTAAGATTTTAAGATACACTAAGAGAACAAAATGTAATTAGATGTGTATTTTCTTTATTTACAAAATGTCCAACAAAATTACTATTTACAATGAACCCACTTCAAATTGTCACTTGTAATGTTCTGATTTTGTGCTTATAAATAATAAACTAAAATCAACAAATTGTATACATTCATGTATAAACTTTGTTGCAAAGCCCCAGCTGGCAATGACAGCTTTAAAATGTGTATGATGAGTAGCAATTTTCTTTTTATAACAAAGTGGTTTAATTTTGGCCTATCCCATTCCTCTTGGCAGATCATCTTCAATTTCTCAAGGTTATGAGGGTCCCGCCGATGGACTTGCAATTTCATAATCCACCATCAATTTTTAATGGAATTCAAGTCAGGATATTGGCTAGGTCATACAAGGGCTTCTTGAGCCATTTTGGCCATATGTTTGAGGTTTGTTGTCTTGCTGGCTTTTCACCGGATTCAGTTTCTTGGCCCACGATATTAAATTCTCTTCTAATGTTTCCTGGTACATCACCCATGCCATGTCATGATGCTCCAATCTGTGTACTTCAGTTTTATATACACACAAATATAATTTACCAAGAGAATTCTGATTCCTCTTCTGAATGCAGCATGTCCAAATGCTTAAAAGTTTCTGTTTTTCTTTTTTTTTACATTGTGTTTAGAAATTAAGTGGTTTTAATCAAGTCTATTGCTCCAAATTTTTTTGTGTAACTACTTCTCAATCTACAAACACTGGCTTTCAGTAGCTGCATGTATCAGATTCAAAAGACTGATGCTTGCCTACAAGGCCAAAAATGGACCAGCACCATCTTACCTCAGTGACCTCATCACATCTCGCACTGCACCATGCTGTCTGAGATCCTCCAGCACTGCTCGACTGGTACCACCTTCTCTCAGAATGAGAGGTAAGTACACTTCAAGGCTCTTCTCTGTTCTGGCACCGAGGTGGTAGAATGAACTTTTCCTAGATGTCCGTACAGCAGAGTCCCTGACTATCTTCAAGCAACGACTGAAGACCTACCTCTTTCTGAAATACTTAAATTAGCACTTTCCAAGTTTGTAGAATTCAAGGGTTATTTTTATATTAAGTTTGTAATCTTGCGTACCAGTGTAGATTTATTCATTACTAAAGACTCAAAGCACTTTTGTACGTCGCTCTGGATAAGGGCGTCTGCTAAATGCCGCAAATGTAAATGTAAATGTACAAACACTTTTAAATGACTGCTGGCTAACAGCTCACCTTCTTTGTCCTTATCCTGTGAGCACATTGTGAAATCATGTATGGCACACTGTTTGGTGATGATTAGTTACATATAGAGTCAAGCTTAAACATTTTACATTCATCTGGACTAAATTAAACAATGTTTCAAAACAACACACATTTCCTTTTACCATACAATGATCAGTTATAAGTCAATTAGAGTGTCCACTTTATTTCCATAAGAGGTGATTTTAAAATAATAATTTAAAGACAAATATTTCTCAGCTCATATTCACTATATTAGATATTCTGTGCTTTAAAGCTTACATATAGCATTTGGTGCCATTGCTTTGTAATTACTTAAACTTCATTCAAATACAAAATATTTTCCTCTTTCTCCTGACAGAACTTAGTCAGAATTGGGGTTTTTTTGTTAAGTTTCCCAAATCTTCTATATTATTTTAGTCAGAGCTTTATGATAGCTATGCAGTCAGCATTTACATTCATCCCAAAGGTGTTCAGAAGGGTTGAGATCAGAGCTTTATTTTATTATATTATTATAAAATATTATTATAGAGCATCCAAGAGATCATATACAATTGTGTGCATCCAGCTTTGTGGTAACAGTTTGTAGAAAAACTACATATGGCAGGAAAGGTCAGATGTTTAATACTTTTGTCCATATAGTGTATGTTTAGGAGCAACTCTACCTGATATCTTGAGATTTTACTTCAGGGTTTCTAGATAATCCACCTATCTATTTTCCGAAATGTACTAATCCCTTTTCCAGTAAAACTTCCCAACAACATAATGCAGTCACCCCATGCTTCTTTGTATTAAAAGCATAATTATTTTCCCTGCATGTATAACACTGAGTATTATGATAAAACAGTAATATATTTTATCTGACCAGATAACACTCCAAAAGACAGCTGATCACATGCAAGCCAATTTTGTTATGCCTTGGAAACAGTCTTTTGGGTCATGCTAATGTAGGACATTCTATGTATGTACTGTACTTTTATACCTGCTGACCAGAGATGGCAAAAGTATACACATCCTTCACTCAAATAGAAGTACAAATACTAAAAAGCAAAAGGTAAAGTACTGACTACACTTTTTCACTCAAGTTACAGAAAAGAAGTTTGGGCTTTGACATGTACTTAAGTAAAAAAAAAAAAAGCCATTACTACTACCTGTTTTAGTGTCACGCTGGTAACTGGACCTCACATCATATTAATATAATAATACAAAAGAATAAAAAATTTAATCTAATGAATGTATCCAGGATGAACAACCACCATATAGAACACAAGCAGAGCAAAGATGATGATCAGGTGATCAGGAGTGTCTCTGTTCTGTCACGTTTACATCGCTGACTCCCTCTGTCTCATCCACGTCAGCCCCATACTTCATGTTGCCTTCTGCCTTGCTTGTTGTTAGCTTTGTAGGCTAGCGTAACATCTGTGGTGTGAGAGCCAGTGGTAGGTTGAAAAAGTCACGCAATTACAAGAAATAGGTTGATGGGCTGAAAATGGCATGCAATGAGAAGAAAAAATGTTGATCATGTCACCAAATAGATTAAAACTAAAGTAACAAATCTGGTTTAAAATATTTGTGTTAAAAATGTTAATGAGTGAAAGTAAAAAGTTGTCAGAAAAATTCATAAGTGAAGTACTTATACCAGAAAAATCAACTTGAGTACAGAAACAAAGTATTTGTACTTTATTACTTCCCACCTCTGCTTCTGACTGTAATATTTGTGTTTTGTACTTTTTGATATTGATTGCATATCTGTAATATCAGACTAAACCAAATTGTATCATCTTTCTTTCTTTCTTTCTTTCTTTCTTTCTTTCTTTCTTTCTTTCTTTCTTTCTTTCTTTCTTTCTTTCTTTCTTTCTTTCTTCCAGTGCTTTCTAGTGTATAGTTGTTTTCTTCAAAGATATAATCAACCCAGCCATAAACTTCATACCTAAAGCTTTACATATTTTACCCAGACCACATCACCATATAAAATGTAGCTTCAGCTTTAGTCAAGCAGGAAGCTGTTCTCAGAATTCACACTCAGCTCCTTTCTAACTCTTATGGGCCTTGATTGCTTTTCTGCCACTTACTCATGAGTTCATGCATGGCTGGTCGTGTTGCCGGGCAGAAAAGAAAGTGCTGCAAAGGATTCAAGTGCTTTGATCGTTACAGGTAAAAGAGAGGACACAAGGCATATAATACAGTGCTTGTGCTGGTGGCCTATTTTGTTTTTAGATTGTGTGATTGTTTTCTGTTTTACCATGATTAAATACAATGCAGGGTGAACCATGTGGTTATAACAAGCAATTTAGGATGGTGCAAACGTTTCCTGGATCATTTATTGTGACTTGTGTTTAAATGTACTATCTTTCTGTATAATGTACAATGATATCAATCCTGGACTGTTATTGCCATCTCATGTACCGTCCTATTTTCTCCTCTAGATGGCAATATAGCATGTTATTACAGTATATGCCTATAACATGTATGCATATATATTTTTTGAAGGCACACGTGATACATGTTCCTATGTGTTTATTCGCTTTTTTATTTATTTATAGAATGTTTGTTTCTACATCAAGCTACTGTTTTAGCACATACATCTAATAAACTGAAACTCGTTGCACCACATGCTGCATTCATTATCCACTAAATGTGTGTACTTAATGAACTAGAACCTCAGTATATTACACAGTGTCATTGTGTTGGGGTTATGAATCTGTATTAGTCATCAGAGGTTTGCAGATTAGGTAATATTACAACAGCCGGAGTACAGGAGAGGCAGTGTGATGTGCGACAACAGGAATGAAACATGAGATAATGCAGAAGGCTTGACCTCATTTGTCCTTGCAGTTGTTTTGGTGACGGAGAAATGTACAGGCCTCGTTAATTTACACATAATACACAGATGTTATTTTCTTAGCAGTCTAAAAGAATGGGTTTAAAGCATCCTTCTGCACACAGTACAATAGGGCTAGGCTAAAAATCTTCACTCCTACTAAAACATGCATTATTGTAGTTAGTGAATAGGTGCTGTACTGCTGTAAGGTGAATGATTGCTGAATATGATGCTTGAACTAAGAAAATGCCAAGCCACTCCTCTGTTTAGTGTGTGTGTAAATGTCTCCTGCATTTAGTCACGATGATTAATATAGGACAGACTGTAAATTGTGTTGGATATTTGATTAATTATTTCTGGTTCATTTTATGTATGTGGTTATTTTGTATGTATGTTAAAACAACCTAAAGCACACCCGCCCACTTGTTCTGAAATTGGCAGTCATCACACAAAATATGGAGACATCAAAATCTGTAAAAAAAATCTACTCCACAGCTGCTCTCTGCTCTTTTTGGAGACATGGCACAGATGGACAGTGAACTCTGCTCCACTGCTCGGTGACCTTCTTGGCCAGTGAGGGTGCATCAGCTTGTCAAATTCATGTCCCATAATTACTTATTGCTTGTAGCAGGTGGATGAAAACAGAAGGATGTGAACAGCCTAATAACTAGAATGAAGGCGAATGGAGTAGGGAGTCATTTAGTGAATGATCAACATCATAAATCATCTGCTTTGCTGATTGTAAAGTCAGGATCAATACAGCTGATACGGGAGATGGAAGACGCACCACACTATATCATAGTGACAATTTATGAACATCCATGACATTTAACTGTTTATAGTGATAAATAAATCCCATGTTTAATACCATCCATATAATGTCCACGGCTAGAAAAAAGATGTCTGTGTTTTCAATTTGTAATGTTCTTTCAGAGATAATAATATAGCACCAAGAGTAAGAGTGCTGGCTGGGGATTTAGGAAAAAAGTATTCATACCCATGCATACATTGTAGAAGTTCAATATGAGTCAATATGATAGAAACAGAAATAAAACCAAGAATTCTGTCTCATTTTTGGACCCAAACCGCCTTCATTGTCATTTAAACACATTAAAATCAGATCATGAAACGGAATCAAATTGCTAAAAAAATATCTAATATCTATCAGGATCATTGCCCTGTTCATGGTATGAAACCATTCTGACTGAGCCTAACTTTCAGCATCTCATCATAGGTAAAAAAAACAACAACCCCCTCACATACAATAGACATATATTTTTAATACCATGTCTCAACTGAATAACAAGCTTAAATGTTAAAGGTACACAAAACAGCTATCTGTGTAGTGTGTCCCACAGTGTCATTTTGTAATTTGATTGAACAATGTAACATTTATTAACTCCTAGAAATGAATCATAAAGCAATTTATGTCATGCCTGTTTATTTATGTTAATTATTGTATTTCCTATGGATCTTCTCAGGCGCTACAAAGATGTGGATGTGTCAGTACAGCAGCCATGAATAAATTAGCCTCCAGCTAATTATACCCCGACTCTATGGGGAAATTTGACTATGTATAATCTCTCAATACAGCTGTCAACAATAGGCTGTGTAACTCTAAAATCTGAACTAGAAAGAAATCAGCCCCAGCCTTTACTTCATGCATAGTTTTTCTTTTAGATTGCTGGTGGTGGTATTACTCTTGATTTCACAAATCCGCTTTACAACAAATAAGAGTCTATGCCTGTCAAAGACACTATTGAACCAGTCTTTCTTTAAAAAATAAATAAATAAATAAATAAAAAGGATAAGCTTAACTCTGATAACCCATTTGTAACAGCCAGCACTGATTGACAAACCTGGATACTATATGTAATGAGTTGTGTGATATTAGTTTTTGCTGACAGTATATTATATTTATATTTAGGATACATTAAGGATAAAATATAAAATGTATAAGGATAAGGAATTATAATGTTGTCCAACCCTTGAGCATAGACCATGTAATTTTTTCCTGTGTTTGCACTTGAGAAGATCAGTAAATATAACCCCAGACTGCACACCATGACATCTCTAATTTTGTTACGTGTGAGAGTATGTATGTGTGTGTGTTTTCTTGGGCGCTTCGTTATATTTAGACTGTACTGCCAAAAAGAGTGCAGAGACTCTTTGTAGGAATCACTGGTAGGGATCACCATCATAAGCGCTGCAGCAGATGGCTTGGTAAATTGTCCTGAATGTGCTGCACTGCCTATGAATCATCCACCAGACCCTGCTACTGCTAGATGTTCTCTTCTTTTATGTGCTGATCTCACTCTTATCTTTCCTGGCTACAGGTATTAAAACTGCAGTATTGAAAAAAAACTAGGGCACACAATGACTATAGAGTGTTAACGCTATATAAGTTGTTGTGGTCATTTTAATCTTAGGTAGAGCTATACCTTTTTATGATGTGTATGAATATGAATATGGGGACAGCATGAAGGAGGATATTTAAAGTAACTACAAAAAGGAAAGATACGAGAGACATAGCTTTTCTCATCAGTTCCTCGCTCTCTACCTTTTCTTCGATCATTGCTAAGGACTGTCAGGAGTAAGAGCAAGTGCTTTCCGCATCCCAGTTACACACAATCCCATTCAAAGTATGAGAAAACAGATCAACATTTTTGCTTCGATTTCTTGATATTAATATTGCACTTCAATGGACTCCCCGTTCACCAGAACTTAATGGAATGAAGTGTCTATGGGATTTGGTAAACAGGAGGTTTCACAGCATGAATGTGCTGGTGACAAATATGCAGCAATTATGTGATGCCAAACAGATTATATAAAAGATGTCAATTATGGATCAGAATTTCAAAAGAATGTTTCAAACACCTAGAAATTCACAGAAAACTAAGACTGTTATGAAAGCAAAGGGTGATCCTAAGAAAGGGGCTGGATCAGTGTTTTTGGTTTTTAAAAAGGAGGAGTATGAAGCTTAGTGACTGAGCAGGCAGCAGTCAAGCACAGAAAAGAGTAAAACATGAAATACAGAGAATGACTTGGCACAAAAGTCCTCTTCCGGACTTGGCAGAATAGTCAGCTTCCAGAATGAAACTGTAAATTGTGTACAGTGGTCATGCCACTGTTGGCTCAAGCCCTTAATCTTTATTTTTGGCGTGCTATAAATATAAACCTTGTACTGTACTCTTTGAAGGTTTTCTTTGATTTGGAATTCCAACTAGCTAAAATCTTCGAACCATAAAGAATCTCTATTTGTATACAGATGTCCTCTGAATGATTTGTTGTGGGAGGCTCAAGACAGCACACTGCAAAAGAACTTAGAAGCAGAAAGAAAAAAAAAAAGTAGCATACAGACATGATCTAAAAGACAAATGAAACAGGGTGGTGTCAGCTTCACAACCTGGTGTGACTCATTGCTCCTCATTCTTCAGTTAATGTGTTCTCAAGATGAAATGTTATAAATTATGTATATAAATAATGTTATGCATGCCATAACTCTTAGGACTAGAGCTCTCTCCCTCTGAAGTGCTGGGTGTCGAGATTGGAAATAATGAACTGTCAGAAGGAAGTTTTTATGATACATTTATTACCAATTATTACAGAATGCCTTCAATGATCAAATATAATAATACTGTTTTACAAGACTTACTGCATATGCAGTTTTTTTTGCCATTGGCATTGTGAAGATTAAGTTGAATTTAGAAATGAGAATTGAATGTAGGTAGAAATCACTGAATGCAGAGCATATTTATTATTTATTCATTCAACTCTGTAACCGATTTATATTGGTATGGTTCAAGGTGCATTCAGAGACTTCCCTTGTAATAGAAGGCTCAGTGTGATTCTGGACAGGACATTGGTTCAGGACATTTTTTATGTCTTTTATATTTTTATGTTTGTGCATGCCAACTGCTAACGTTCATCCAAACTTTATCATTTGATTTCCTTGGATATTAAGAGTCATTATCTTAAACTCTTGCTTGGTTGATGGAAAAAAAAAAACATCTTGCAGTGTCTATGATCTATGGGTATGAATAGTTTTCAAAAGTTTGTTGTTACAATTTATCATAAAACATTTTGACAATCTGCATGACAATCTTAGAGTTTAGTCACAATTCTAGCTCTATAACGCTGGTGAAGTTTGAGACTGTTTTGTTAGATGCCCTCAGGAACAGCTTCTGTCAAACAAAATACCTAAATAGCTTGTTGGGATGATGGTAGTGACTTATACTGTCATCACTGTTTGCTCTTGCCTTTTGCTCCAAGCAAATGTACAAATGTATGACCATGTTAGTGCTGTATTGCAACTTTGTTTTTCATGATGAGGGATAAAGTGCTTGCATGTGCACAGACTCAGTTTTGTACTCCAGGGAACCAAGCATTGGCCATAATTTACTGTATATTAAATACTTACACTTTATAATCATATTATTTATACGCAAAAATATATTGTAATGTACACTAAATGTCACATTCTATCATGAATATTACACTATTAATCTGCAAATGTGTTGCATCCACGGTTTTAATTAACCACTGAAATATAGGTACATAGTGTAGACAAAATATTAACATGCTTTGCCTCAGATATGCAGTAAGTGAATTTTGCAGGTATAACCATTAACATATACTAAGTAACATCAACATGTCAGCTAATGCTGAGAATAGAATTTCATGGATTAACCTCATATAAATCATTGAGAATTTTCAAATATTCTCCACAGTACTATCAAAAATCCCACTATGGCCCTATAAGACTTCTGTTCACTGACTCATGAGAGGATGGGGGAGAAGTAAATTTACATATAAATGACTTCCCATGTTCTTCTGGGCTGTTCATGCACGGAGTGACTGCCTTTTTGTCATTGTTGCCTGCCAATGAGGCCATAATTAGCGCAGTGAGGAACAACTCTGCTTCTTAATCAAATGACAGAGCTGTGACGTATGCTGGGTTTTTACCACTTCAGGGTGCTGTGGCACATTCATATATCTCAATCGCAGCAGAGTGCTATATAAAGCCTATGGAAATGGATTTACCACTTTTGAGCCTTGTTCACACCTTTTTCATAGCCTGAGGAGACTGTGCTGCTGCATATTCATGTTGCTCTATCCTGTGTTTTCTGAAACAGTGTTCTATGTGTGTGCATGCACTTATATACTGATTATGTGTGTGTGTGTGTGTGTGTGTGTGTGTGTGTGTGTGTGTGTGTGTGTGTGTGTGTGTGTGTGTGTGAGAAAGAAAGAGAGAGCGAGCACGAGAGAACAGTATGAGTCTAAGTTTATTTTTATAGTGTAGTGATTTCATCCCTGTTATAATTATTATGTAAGCTGGAAGGCATCCAATATCCTTCAGTGCATTATCAGTACTTTGAGAGTGTTCCTTTCACACATATGTTAGATATATGACTGCAACACTACTGTGTGTGTGTGTGTGTGTGTGTGTGTGTGTGTGTGTGTGTGTGTGTGTGTGTGTGTGTGTGTGTGTGTGTGTGTGTTTCGTCAGCAGTATGAAATGCAAGCAGAACTTGAACACAGTGTCCCCTGGCTGCATGCTGATGCTCCGGACGGGTGGTGTGGAGAAAGGCAGTGACTATTATTAGATTCTGAAGCTCTGGCCATGTTTGGTTCCTGAAGGCCTCCGGAGATCTAGTGGAAAACAATGATCCAAGCACATTATATACAAACGGGTCTGAGGATCTGGTGCAGGGCAGTTTCTGCCACACTGAAGAAACATATAAGGATCGGTGCGGTGCTCTCAACTGTTCTTCCACAAAACACAAAAATACCTACAAAACTAATTCCTGATGCTTGTTGTATTAACTTGACCATAATAATCAAGATAATGATAAGCATTTTTTTATGCTCAGTTCTTCTCTAATGGAGTGCAATGACATCACTTTGCCATCTCTAAAGGATAATCAACATGCAATTATTCAGCACTTGGCTAATAAGAACTGCAAAGCATCCTGGGACCCTTATTTAAATTGAAGCCTTCATAATGAATTTCGGTCCTGGCTCAGACATCCAGAAAACTTTCGAATATGAATAGGTATGCTTCAAATTAAGTTCTCTCAGGATACCCAAACTAATTAGTTGAATAAATTAATGAATTTCATTAGGAGATGTATGTAATATTTAACCCTCTTCTGTACCTAGTAGGTAAGCCTCCATTTCCTCTCTTTGTCCTGACAAAACAGAGGCCCAGGCACCAACGTGCATGAGGGTAACTAATTTCCAAACAAACAGCCACTGGGGGGAGTCATCTGTCCTCTGGTCTCTTCCTCCTACATTGTTCACCGGGTCAGCTGAAGGTGGCTGCCTGTTCTGTTTCTGTGTTTATCTGAGTTCACAGACAACCAAATAAAAGTGAAGGCATTGGTTTGCTCCAAGGGCAGGATCCCTGGGCAATATCCTGCGTGGCTCAGATTGGAAGGGGATAATCTTTGCTGTGAGTTATGCACTAAATTGGCACTCGACCCGCTAACCATCTGCCATGGAGAGAACTGCTCCGCATCACATTCAGTCTCGTTTTGATTTCAAAGATAGCAGCGTGAGAGGAAATGAACATGGCCCCAAAAGGACAAGCTGCTCCTTGGATAAGAATTAAAGGAATCACGTGATGACAAAATGCCATATGGGAAAATGGCAGGTTCTTCAACATGAAAATAAAACCTTGTACTCTTTGGACAAATAGCCATATCAAAGAATAAAGAGAGAGAGGATATTCTGTCCTGGCAAACACACTTATTTTCCTCTGAATAATAATAATAATAATACAAGGCCTGAGAATGCTGATTTGTGTGCTAACATTTAATGCATTTACTTTTTATTGAACATACTGATATTAAACATGTCATATTAAATCAAATGAATTTTTATATGACTTTGTGCTTGTCAAACTTTTCAACTTATACATACAAAAGAAATCTTAAAATGCTTTGTGAAGGAAGGCGCTGAAATACTGCATTGAATACAGCCTTTTCTTATAGACAAAGGATAGAATCCATTACATACCAAGTGGAGTGCCCTAGATTTTATCTTATTTCATCAAATTTTTCTGGCATAAGATGTACAACAGCCAGGAAATAAAAATGTTCACAGGGTTTTGAAATCGTAATTGAGGCAGCAATTAATGTTAACGTTAAATGAATGTGTCACATGTCACATAATCTTCTGCATCTACCACATTAATAGAATACATGTGATTATTACAGACAATAATTTTGAGATGTTTTTTTTCTGTACTGGGAGCAAAAAAAAACTGTTTAACTAGAGCTGTTAATATAAATAAATAAATGTTAATGTAAAGCATTTCAAAGAATACTTTTAGCCACTCATCAATAAAATATATTTACATTGGGTTTAAATTTATAAGTATTAGCCCTTTCAGACAAAATAATGTATGTCTTAGTGTGCTTACAAAAGTGGAACGTTGAAGACTGGAAAAAGACCAAGTAATTTTTTTTCAGTCTTCAACTACTGAGCCTGTGCCCACTGTATCTTCAGATTCCAGTTCATTGCTGACAGGAGTGAAACTCAATGAGCTGTTCTGCTGTTGTAGCCCATCTGCCTCAAAGATTAATTGTACTTTCTGAGATGATTTTCTCCTTAGTTTGGTTGTAAAGAGTTGTTATTTTAGTTACTGGCATATATCCACTCACTGGATTTATTTGTTCTTTTTTTTTTTTTTTTTTTTTTTTTTTCAACCATTTTTATCAACTCTGGAGACTATTGTGTGTGTGAAAATCCCAGAAGATTAGTAGTTTCTGAAATCCTCAAAGCAGCCCATCTAGCAGCAACAACAATGCCACAGTGCACACATTTTCCCCAATCGGTTGCTTGATGTGAACATTAGTTGGAGCTATTGATCTGTAATTGCTCGATGTTATGCATTGCGCTGCTGCCACGTGATTAGATAATTGAGTAATTGCATAAAGGAGCATATGTACAGGTGTTCCTGCAGGTGTTGAGATCAGTAATTCAGCGTTATTAGTGTATCTACAAGTGTTACAACACAGTAACACTCGTTTAAACTATGTATTGTAGTTTATATTTTACATTTTATTCTTTTTTTGAATTACTTTGTCAAAGTTTCAGCAAAAAAAAATAATAATAAGATTTTCCCTTGCTTGCTTGGAACAAGAAAATGTTTGTTCCTTGTTTGTGGTAATTACACATATGATGAAAATTCTGTGGACAGACCTTAGACTAAAATAACTATGAAGGATTCCTTTAATCCGCTTACTATTTTAAGTAGCAACTCTTACTTTATAAATTTGTTTGCAGCAAGTAGTTTATTAAAAATTGTTTACTTGAATGGCTGAAGTGCAAATACAAAGCCAAGAGGATCTAGAGCACTCAGATTAATCTCAGCCAAGCATCAAAAAATAATGAGCCATGATTATAAAACAATCTCCCTAAACAACACTCCCGAATACAGGACAACTCTGTCAGCTAAATCACGCCCCTCAAAGCACTGTCACCATGACAACAGCTCACTATGCCAGTGTCCTCAGGCAAACATTCGATTTCATTTTCTCTGATTGTCTGTCCATGTAACTGTGGGATGAGTTGGCACTTGGCAGGTGGAGTCATCAAAATGTATTCTTAAGTCATATATGTAAATACATTATAAAATATAAGAACATGGTGTTACAGTGGAACAGTGGGTAGTGTTGCACCTCACAACTCCATGGTCTCTAGTTTAATCCTAATCTTAGATTACTGTCTGTGTGGAGTTTCACATATTCAAACCCTCTGTCTATGTGGGATTCCTCTGGGCTTTCCAGTTTCCTCTTATTTTACAAAAACATGCTTGTAGGTGGATTGTCTTCTCTAAATTACTCCTCAGTGTGAATGAGTGTGAAGGTCTGTGCCTTGCAATGGACTGGCACCATGTCCCCTGTGTATTCCCGTTCCATGTCCACTGTTACAAGGAAAAGCTCTAAAGACATATAGCTCACACAAACTGCACAGATTTACTTTCGAATGCTCTTTTTTTCACATGTGAGAGACACGTGGCTAGATGGAAAATTGCTTCAGCTGTGCAGTACTTTCCTTACACCCCACTATTCTTGTCTAAAAAAACCTTAATTAAAGACACAAACAATACATATTCATTATAGCTAAAGGCATAACAATACTCAGCTTATACATTAACATGCTCTTGAAAACTTACCTTCTGTAAATTATCTACTGCAATAAACAATTTTATTTTTTAACCACGCCCCTAAGAGTTGTATTAAGATCATTTTAATCGTAAAGCAATCTTTGGTAATAATTCTTGCAGGAAATTGAAGGAATTCCAGGTTGAAGTTCTTCTTTTGATGGAAATGGAAAAAAAAAATCTGGTGTGAAGAGGTAACAGAAGTGAGGGTGAAAAAGACTTTATAGTGAAACAGAAATCTAAAGAAGCAACTGGTTTTATTAAAACAATGACTTTTATGATAACTGCTACCCGGGAAGAGCTAAAATCCTCTTGAATGTACCATCAATAGACAGAGACACCAATGCATATGCCTGCGCGCACACACACACACACACACACACACACACACACACACACACACACACACACACAATAGAAATAGGAGTACACAGGGAATTGATCCTCATTATATAACACAGGCATTGTCCTTTGTTGCACTGTCAAGGTTGAATTACTAACAACTAACTACTTTACCTCCCCTTCTTTACAGTTAATCCAATTCACATTCTATTGCCACTGTTCCCTCATAGAAACAAAGATTGACATGAAATCATTAGATATAACACCAGAACACAATAAGTTGCAGAAGAACTGAACATAGGGTGTGAGTGTGTGGAGTGTATAGAGAAATTGAGGAGAGAGGATTTGTATAGGTCACTTTGGTGAATGTCCGCATTATGCTACAGGTTTAAACATTTCAGGGACATTATCTCGTTGCCATTGTGGAACAGTGCACTTAAACAGAAATGCATCTTTTATTTAATAAGCAAAAAAAGAAAAAAAAAGACACAAGGGACAATCTGGACATTAGTGATTGATTTTTCTATGCAGCGTGAAATAAATATTGCATATGTAAGGCTTTATTTGCCAAAAAATAGGTCCCACCTCCCCCCCCCCCCCCCCCTCTCTCTCTGTGACTTTCTTTTCTGTCCATTGTAATCCTGTTCAGATATGTCGACACATTGACAAAGCCCAGTTGTTTTCTCTGAGCTTAGGGCAGCCTGCCTGTGGGGCCTCTAACCCTGACCTCACCCATTTTCTAGCAACAGATCCCATCCGCTCAGCTACACACACACACACACACACACACACACACACACACACACACACACACACACACACACACACACACACACACACACACACACACATATACCCACAAAATACTACTGTCACCACCAACGCAGCACATGCTAGCAAAAAAGCAACCAATCACTGAGCATATGTGAGGGGGCTTATGTGCCCAGCAAGGCTAGGGCTTTTATGCTCGGCCTTCCAGAACAGGCTGCCTTTCATTTCACTTGGGTTTTGTTAAAGAGCCTACATATCAGACATTCTGAATTTAGCATTGTCTGCCCACTGTGCTCTCGTTCACATGGAAATTAGAACTCTTTTATGCGGTATACGGAGGTAACCGTGGCATTGACGTTGGCTGCTTTAGTGTGTCTTGGTTCAATTCAAAATTAATTCTATATTTAACTGTAGGGGAAAGTGCTGTGCAGAAGAGAGCATGTTCCCAGTGGGACTTTAGATTTCCACCGCTGCAAATTCAGGTTGTGTGCTTGTGTCTCCGCAGGGAATGCAATGGAAGGTTTTCATCTTAGAAAATAACAAAAGCACAATGGAAAGTGCTTACTTTAACGTGTGAGACAGAAAACCATGTTGTTTTTCTTTCTTTGAACTAGTTGAGAGCCAAACCACTAAACATAAGAACACTGTACGGTCGAGTTAAATTATTTCAGTTCCTCATCTATACTTGTATTCACAAAACAGCCACCTACAATTACCATCTTTTTTTTTTCTTCTTTTTTTTTACTTAAATTTAAGGCTGAATTTAAAAACTTGCTCAACTACAATTTTTTTTATGAAAACTGTATTTTTTGGCATTTAACATAAAAGAATAGGCGTATAATACCATTTATAATACAATAAATTACAAGTTGAATTTGTGAGCTCTTATTACAATTTTCTCGGTTGTATCAGGCATAAAATTACACTTTAAACTGCAGTTATAAAAAAAGAGCTATATACAATGAATTCCAAACTACCCATAATGAAACAATGTTTCTTTTCTATTACAAACCTTACTCCTAATGCATCGTGTTGTGCACAGTAAATAATTAACACAAAAAAGACAACGAAATGTCTATAATACTTATTGAATGTATTATAATAAATGAATGTGACTTGAATAAAAAAATGTAACCAAAATGCCTTTTAATAGAATAAAAACAAATGTTGAATTGTCTTTTTTTCCTAACATGGTAATGCTCACAAACAGTAAATCCATGCAGTTCCTTTTGCGCCTGGTTTGTTTTGAGGCTCCTGAGTTGTTTTGAGGATACATATAATTTGCTCCCCCGAGGAGGAGTCTGCATTAGTCACTTTGCCAATTAAAGCAATAAAAACAAAAGTAGTACGATGGAAAAAAGTCAGGGAAGTGGGGGCGTACTGCTTGCTTTAACTTGATAGAAAGCTATGCAGGCAGGAGGAGTCTCATTCAACATTCCCATTTTCTTAAATTGTATAGTCACAAGATTTTGTGTGGTTGATCAAGTGAACAAACAGTGACCCATAATTTGCAAAGATTAGTTTATGTGACATTCCAAGAAAATTAACTTACTAATCTTACAAGAGCAGTCAGCAGGTCAAGACTTACTTTCATCATTCTCCTAACCTCCTAAGAACCATATTCAGAGTTGCCAACAAAAATTCAAATTTCATGTCAGTCTTTAAGTCCTCAGAGATATGTTGTGCAGCTGTTGATTTTTGAAACATTTTTGCAGATATAAAATTAAGATTGTGCAAATCAACTGCATGGAGTTCCAAAGTTGCCAGAATTCTTGGAAATATATGTATCTAAAGCAGGGGTTTTAATAGTCTATTAAAGAAAAACAAAGCACTTACCCAATTCATAAATGCACGTACCTGAAAAAAAAAAGAACAAAAATGTTTTTATTTATTAATTTTTCTCATTTATTTTTATTGTGTTGCATGTGCAGTTCTGCTGCACATTGAATATGGCCCTAAACACATTATTAAATTAATTGCTGTTTTATTAATTATAGCTATTGAAAAAATACATAAAGAAGCAAGTGGCTGTGTTGGTGGTAAACATACGTGGATAATATGCTGGAGGTTTTAAGGATTAAAGCTACAAATGCAAACAGCAATATTCCTACGTTCAAGAAAATGTAAGAAACCTAAGAAAGTCAAATGTATATGTAATTTTGATCTACACAAATTTAATGGTGATGACAATATATTATTTAACCTAAAAAGCTATTATACTGAATCTGTATCACTGACAATTAATAAAAGGTATATTATACATTTAAAAAAGGTTATACCAGACAGACCTTGGCATGTAACACCTTACAGAGATTGTAAAGCCAAAAGCAATGCATACAATATGTAATAAGTCCTTTTCATGTATATAAATCATAAATCATTTATATAAAGCAGCTGCATATTTATATTTGAGCTATTTTTCTCACAATGTCTTATTCTCTTTATGAGTCATCAGTCCACAGTCTTTGTAAAATCTGTGCTGCTTTTCTGTGTAAGTTGAAAAGTGTGCACAAGTGTGAGCTGACCCTGTAGATCAGTGTCTCCTCAGCACAAATGCAACCAAGCCCACCGCAGGCTCTACTATAATCATAGTGTCAAGCTAAGCAGAGTGAAAGCTCAGGAAACAGTGGAAGGGCACAGTGCAGTCCATTCAGTGGAGAGAGGAGGCCGGGCCCGGCCAGAAAAGCTCAGATTACAAGTCACATAAAGGTAAACTTGTATCAGCAGGGACAAGGGCAACCTCGTGTTGTATACAAGGTCCGGCTGTTTGTGTGAGTCGAAAGTGTGAGAAGGAGAAATCATGAGCAGTTGCTTCATGCCAAGTGGCAGAGGTAGAGAGACAATATTTGTCTGTGTATAACTATGTACGATAAGACAGCTGTCAGAAATGAGATGTCTATACATCCTAGTTATGCAAGTTGAGCTGCAGAGAGAAAGAGTAGGGAGAGGCAAAGAGCACTGTGTGTTTTCGGCAGCCTATGAGTCAGCTGAAATATGCACTCTTGTATAGCACAGTGTTATCTCAGACCTTGCAGAGAACAGCCCTAGCACAGCAGGTCTGTAGAGGGATTTGGATTTTTTTTTTTTTGTGGAATCCATTCATTGTGTTCAGCATTTATTAACACAAAAAAAATACAAACTATAGGAATCACAGGTGCCACACACATCTGTTGCCACACATTCAGCAGGATCTCTTTATCCTGGGTCACTCTGTCACAGCACTGCATATGCACCATATGCTAACCTTTGTTAGTGCTCAACATGTCAGACATCTTCCTCAGCCCTCAGGAAAAGCCCCTTCATTCTCCATTCTTTGACACATGAGTCCATTCCTGTACTGGTTGAATATGAGGACAATGTATTATTCAAGTGCAAGGGTTTTTTTTTTTTTTTTACTCAAGGTCAAATGTCAAATTTCACATGAGTAATAGCAGGTTTTTTAAAGTAAATATATGCATGTTTTTACAAAAGAATCTAGCTCACTGCCACATTTCTGCAATTTTATTTGCTTTTAGCCCATTTTAATTAACTTTAGGTATTTTATTTAATTTTACCAAAACTTATTGTTTAAATACACTATATGACCAGAAGTTTGTGGACAACTGATATGCACACCCATATGTGTTTTTCTTTGTTTCTTTTCTTTTTTTTTTACATTCAACTCCAGATTTAGCACCCTCTCTGCAGCCATAATCCTCCACTCTTATGGGAAGGCTTTTTACTAGATTTTGGTGTGTGACTGTGGGATTTGCTCATTCGGCTACAAGAGTATTACTGAGATCAGGCACTGACAAGGAGGCCTGGAGTGCAGCTGGCTTCACTGTTCATCCCAAATTTGCTAATTGGAGCTAAGGTCAGGGCTATGTGCAGAATACTTGAGTTCTTCAAATCCAACCAAAAGCAAAATATGTCTCCATGGATCTCTCATACACAGATACACTGATAAGTTGTAACTGATTTGTGCCTTTTAATTCCAGTGAAGAAAAACTAAAAATGCTACAGCTTAAAAAGATAGTCTATACAATTGGGATGGTCAGGTGTCTAAAATCCTTTGTGCTCATAAAGTATATACACTAATAAATGTCTAAGATGACACAGGTACAGATGACCCAGGTGCTAATTTTAATTTTGTAAGATTCCTTAACAAGTAGAAATCTAGGAACTTCCATCTCTACAAGAATTAATGACACAGAATCAGAGCATGATTTTTAAACAATTTTCACTAGATTGTGTCTTCAAAAAGAGTTTTACAAAAAGAACTTTTGACTTCCCCAACAGCTGCCCTTAAACTTCCCTTATGTGAGTCTGAGTTTTTGTGTGCAGTTGAAACATGATGAAATCGTAAAAATATTGCATGGATAAAGATTTGGTAGGAAAATAATTTCTTAGTTACTCAAGCCAATTGTACATAAACATGAAACATAACCCAGACTCCCAGAATGCCTTAATGTATAAAGCTTTCCTTCCTGTTTAAACATCTATTGCACAGGTTTTTTTTTTTATCAGCAAGAGTGATGAGAAAAGAAATACAAAGAGAGACTGCATTGCCTAATGAAGAAATCGGAATTAAGTGTGGAAATTTCCTTGGCCCTTCACAAGTAGTGAAAAGTGCAGCAATAAAAGCAATGAAGAAAAGGAGGAAGGAAGTGGATTGAAATGAAGCAGCACAAAGCAAGTCCTTTAGTTCTTTCAGGTTTGATTGAATAGAAACCTTTGTCTTTTGCTTTGAGTAATAGAACCACTTTAATGTGTTCTGTTTTCCTGACACGCACATACATACGCACACACATACACAAATTTACGTATATAAAAGGAAGTCTGAAAACTCTTGTAAAAATGCTTTTTTTTTTTTACATTTATCTCTAATTGAATACAATTTCTTTAGCCATAAATTATATTATTGACAAGTTAAGTAAAGTGTACAGTATTTAAAATATTTGCATGTTTTTATTTTTTTATTTAGTACATTATTCTTTTTTGCTTTAATGATACTGTGTACTCAAAATGTTACATATGAGACAAAATTGTATCTTTTGTACAAAGCAGTTAGCACATCAATATCGTCTACAAATGTTGTAGAATTTGTTATGTAAAATATTAAATATATTTAATGTTTACTTTCTTTGTTATTTAAAAATTCCAAAGATTACTAAATTTTTTATTTCTGATTTTCACTGCGGTGTCAAACATTTGGACCCCACTGTATATGTATATTTGAATACAAACAGTACATTGTTGTATATGAACATATAAACAATATTCACACACACACACACACACACACACACACACACACACACACACACACACACACACACACACACACACACACACACACACACACACACACGTATGCATGCAGACACAAATAGAGATTCACAAACTGTGGGCGTCCTCTGGCTTTGTAGGACACTGCTGTGATTTGCGGTTCCCTGAAGTGTTTTTGGCTACGAGTACAGGCAGGGGAGATAAAGGGGAAACAGTACGTCCAAGACTATTTATACACAAACAGACTCTATTTGACTCCTGAAGTTGGAGAGAAACAATTATTGTTTGCGGATTTGCAAGTGGGTCAGAGATCAAGCTCTGTACAAGGCCAAACCAAACACCTGCCTTTACACCAGTATCTAAAGTTCAACCATAAGCAGCTGTAACTTGGGACAATGATCAAGGTATGCTAAGCCTTGAGACAAAGACATTGTCATGAACTGTTTTTGCATGGCCAGACCGGCTTCTTCATCACAATGCATTTTTATGGTGCTTCTTGTTGTTGTTGCACATTTAATAATGCAGGAGGCCCTGGTTTGCAATTTTGGTAGCTGATCCCCTGCAGGCAGTAAAAGGAGGGTGAAATTTTTATATTTCAGCTTTGGCACTAAGCAGTGGACTGATTCTATTCCAATTATACTTTCAATTTCAAACACCTAGTAGAAACCATCTAGTAAATTTAAATCTGCTCTGAAATTCAAGTTCACAGACTTTCTATGAGTAACTTAAGAAATGAGCACATTTGCTTTAAGGTGGGGTTTATTTTCACTTAAGTGACTGCCATTTTTTGTCACCTCAAATATTAAAATATTAAATATTCAGTACTTATTATTCATTTATTAAAAAACTACTATAAATACAACTTTTTTCCCCAAGAAAGTTGCGATAAGCACATTTTTATTTTGGGCCTGAACACTCCTCAGGGCTATGACTCTCTCTTCGGTGACAAAAGAAACACCAGCTCTGTATCATGACTGTGATATTTTATTTATTATGAAAATATGACCTACCTTCAGCTTCTAGCGTTATTCCAGATGAACCACTGGACCACTCTGTAAACCTGCTATTACCCAGAGACTATTCAAAATAAAGAGTGTCTATTTGGGCCTGGGTGAAAATAGCATTGGACACAGTACAGCTATTTGTATCCTTATGCACACACACACACACACACACACACACACACACACACACACACACACACACACACACACACACACACACACACACACACACACACACACACACACACACACACACACACACACAGAAAAACAACACACACAACTTTGATCCCCCTCAGCCTGTATTTTACTGTTTTACATTTACTTACATTACTCCATTTTACTTAACAGTAGTTTATGCTTAGCATAAATGTAAAGATTTAGAAATCTAATTCAATCTATTATGCTTCGTATAACAGTTTTTGCTACGTAAACACAGCACTGCACTGTTATTTAGCTTAATAGATTGCATACTTCTCAAGCAATCTCAAGCCAAATCAACTAGCTTTATTGTCATTTCACCCATAATCACTTTGGTACAGTACACAACAAAAATGAAATAATATTCCCTACCAAATTGCTACTGAAGACAAGATATGGTTACACAAGTTACATGAGATAACAAATAACTAAGAAAGACATAAGAAGACACAGAAGGTGCAAATGTCCAAAATGTGTAGAACCATTAAAACACAGTATAATTCCCAAAAAAAAATAAACACACAAAAAAAACCCCAGAATGATAGAACAATAAAACAAAAACATTTTACAAAGTATTACAGTGCAGCTGTAATTACAATTAGCTAAACAACAGAACTAATGTACAATAAAGTGCAAATGCCTTATAATAATAATTATATATTCAAATACAGTCTATATTTGATGTTAGAAATAAGCCAAAGTCCAACCTCTCTAACATTAGGATATAAAAGCACTTTGTGCAGTTAGCAAACCTTTTTAGTGTGTAAATGAAAATATGAGCTTTCAAGGAAGCTACACTTGTTGCACACACTTTAACCCATTCCAAATATAGTTATGTAACCCAATAATATTGGTAATTAGTTAAAGTGGGTGTGACAAGTGTACATTTCTATTGCTTACTTAAGTGCAAGCATCTGCCATAACATATAAGAAAATATAGGAATAATAATGTAGAATATTAGAATGTATCCAGGTTAAAGCAATGGGGCAAGAAGAAGAACATTATCTAATACAAAATAGCAGTTTGTGTTTGGTCAATATTTGAAACATTAAAATACTTTTTTCACCTTCAGTAGTAAGAAGTAATGTTGTAGAATATACAGAAGGTGGTCTTATAAGTAACTTTTAAGGATGTCTTCAAAAATCCCTTCTAATCATGTCAGTTTTTAGGCACTATATCAGAAAACATTAATGAATCCATTTCAGAAGGTTATTTCAGTACCTGTTTCAGAGTATGTTACCCAACCCTGACCATAGTAAATATTTAAACTTTCATATTGGATAAACATTTTTTAGTGAATGACATCTCTTAATGCATATAAAAAGGAGCAGAAATGCAAAGGACAGACACCCTGTCATAAATTAACAAGCTGAACTTTTAACTGCAGGGCAAACACATTTAAACTCTACAACTGCACTATCGCCCAAACTTTCCAGCACCAACATACATAAAGATGTCCTGAAGCATGAAAGGTAGCTTTAACTAGCATGGCGGAGGTGGCATAGAAATGAGTTTCTCCATGTCCTACAGCCAAACAGTGTGTGTGTGTGTGTGTGTGTGTGTGTGTGTGTGTGTGTGTGTGTGTGTGTGTGTGTGTGTGTGTGTGTGTGTGTGTGTGTGTGTGTGTGCGTGCGCTGGACGCTGCAGCCTTCTGTGACACGAGAGCCCTTCAACATTCCACCCCACGCTTACATGTTGCCAGGAAACAAAGTGTGTGTTTGTGCACGTGGGAGGATGAGAAAGAGGGAGGTGAGAGAAAGAAAGATGGGGCGGTTATGGTGGAATGTTTCAAATAATGTCTGATTGTGCCGTTCTGAGAAAGTCAAGGCCACTAACTGAAAGGGTGCAGTGAATCTTTGCACAAGATGAAAGAGGTAAAAAGGAAAACAGTAGGCACAGGTGGAATGAGTTAATTTATTCTCAACTTATCTTTGTAAACTCCAGAAGCTCCAGAGGCAACCCATGGTAGATGAGCCTGGCTATTCACATTCACATTCTGAATAATAAATACATGCATGTTAGCCTTATCAGGCTTGTAACAGTGGTGAAGGAATGATGTAAGAAGTAGATGCAATTTACTCTATTGAATTTAGTATTGAATTTTTGTTGCTCCGCTTCAGTACACTGAATTTTAAAATGAGTGGCTATGAAGCAAATCATTTTTTTTTCCCCCACACAGAATAGGGAATTCTTTGGGGTTTTTTATAGTAATTTCAGGGGATTATTTCTTGGCCTATTACTAACCTGAAAATTTAGAAAGATTGGATAAATCTCCTAGATATATAACCAGATATTCACACCGTTTGTTTTGTAAAAGTTAATACTTCGCATCAACAACTAGATACATTTTAAATGAATAATAAAGCATTTTATATTCATACTTCAGTATAATTTTATCCTTTAATATGAGCAAAGAATTTTACTTTTACTTTTATTTGGGCACCTCAAGATTATTATAAATGGCCATCTAATTACCTATATTTTAAAAGTAGTATTTTTTTTTTTTTTTGACCACTTCCTCTCTACTATAGTCTCTAGTATAATCCTTTTTATACTGTCTATCTGTTATACTGTTATCTAGAGAGAACCGTGTACATGGTGTTTCAATGTCTTCTGTTAACCAGCATGCTCTGATGTGATCAGATAACTTACACTGCTAGCTTTTTTTCCCCGTTTTTTGTCTTCAACTGTGCCCCCTAAAAAGATTCAAAGCTGTAATTAGTGTCATTGACTTCCTATTTTGCAGAACCAAATGACAACCTCTCTAAAGCCTCCTCATTAATGTCAGTGTGTGGACCCAGCATTGCTATGTCAACTGCTGTGATCAAAGAAAAGAAATTTGAAAGACAAGGCATTTATAGGTCTTTCAAACAGTAGAAAGAGAAGCATTAATTTAGTTTCATTTTTTCCCAAGGAGAACAACAGAAAATAAAACTGTTCCTAAATTGAGGACAGAAAACAGGTTGTAGAAAACCAGCAATCTTGTCACTTTGAGGAAACCCAATTTAATTGTTTTCTTTCTGTCTCTTGGGGTTACTGCAGGATGCTGAGTTTCAAATCAGAGAAATTCCCCTTAAGGGACATATGATTTTTATAAATGTTTTGGTGGTAGCAATCTGTCCAGACTGTCTAATTCAAAAGCAACTCTAAGAATGCAGCGTGGACTGTTTCATATTTCCTGCTTTCTCGATTTTCAGTTAACAGCTTATATTCATTTTTTTGTGAATTCTTTTTCGGCATGTCATACTGGTTAGGTTCACGGTGGATACAAGAATCAACATGGATGGAACACAGGACCATCATAAAAGACAATCACATCTAAGGGCAATCCACACCCTCCAGCAAGAGTTAGAATGCTGAAGAACCGAGAGGAAACCCAGGAATTTTTGGAGGAAATGGGGAAAACAAGCAGATCAGGAGGGCTCATGGAGTGTTTTTGTTATCCCTTATGTCTGTGTTACCTTCTGGCTCTCCCTTTTAGGTATGCTGCCATAGCTAGTCTTGCTGAAGTCTACTTACAATCTGATTTTACTGTAGTGTACCTTTATGTTACAATAAGGATACTTAGTAATGCTTGTTTGTCTCTCCCTGTTGCTCCTTTCTCTCTGGAGCTCAACATGCTTCTGAGGTACCAGACAGCAATCCTGTCTCAATCTTCTTACTGCATCTGCCTGATCCGTCTCAACATCCTTCCTATGAATGTTTTCTTCCATTAAACTTGTTCCATATGAACAGCCTAAAGATCCATATAGAGCAACTCGAGAACTATGCAGATGGATTTAGACAGCAATTAGTATAAACAGTCTGCAAAATTGGCAGTTGGTATGAACATTTCATTGAACAGCACACCTCAACAATGATAACGCTATATATTGTGGGAAAATATGTAGTATTGCAGACAATTATTTCACAAATGGTAAAGACTCACCTTTTGTTTTCAGTGTCCCTTTTATTTTACCTGATGTAAAGAAAATGAACTTTATATGGCTAAAATTGGGTCTCCTTAACGTGCATTTAAACATTTCCTTCAGATGTTAGCATGCACAGGGGACAAGCTAATCAGGTTTTTGTTATGCCTTAAAATATTAAGTTAGAGGGCCAGTTTTTACCAGTAACAGTGTATCTGCTCAGCTGCCTGTCCTGGTTTTCAGAATCAGGTCAGTAATGATTACAATGGAAATGAGAATATGATTGATTGAGTTAACATTTGTTTTAAATAAGTTACATATGTTATTCTGTTAATAATATAGCCTTGTGTAGAAGAGATGTGTAGAAGTTTGCACAATCCAGCATAAAATAAAATAAATTATCGATTTCCCCCAATTCATGTCAGCAGTTGGCAGTAAAATACATTATTTTTACTGTTGCAGAATGTAAAGTAGTTACAGTAGTGTTTATTAAATGTAAATTAGTCTTGCAATAAAATTGCAATATAAATAAAAATATTTATATTGTTTACACTGTAAACACTGTTTATTCAATGCTTGTGGAAGTGTTTCTGTGGAACTTAGTATGATTTTACAATATTTTGCTTAAGTTGTGAAATGATTGAATTTAATCTAATTTTGATGATATATCAACTTCAATTTAAACAATATTAAATCTATTAATGAATTGTGCCTAGAAGATTACAAGAATTTATTAATATGATGCTGTCACAATGCAACCACATGAAGATAGCTGGCTTTTATATGGGCTTTTAACATGTTATTTACTTGCAGTGTGAATAAGAGATATTCAGCTGTATAACAGTGCAAGACTGGCTGCTGTTTTGTTCTTCTGTGCTTTCGTGTGTGTGTGTGTGTGTGTGTGTGTGTGTGTGTGTGTGTGTGTGTGTGTGTGTGTGTGTGTGTGTGTGTGTGTGTGTGTGTGTGCGTGTGTGTGTGCATGTGCGTGTGTGTGTGTGCATGTACTGACAAAGTTTCAGTGCAGACATCAGCAGGAACTGTGCAACTGGAGCTCTGCCAAGAGCTTTCTTAAATCATGTCGGCTTTTAACAAAGCCAGCTCTGCCCAGTGCACAACTTTTTCTTATTCTATAGACTAAAAATCATGTGCTCAAACATACAGAGACTCAGCTAAGCAAACATTATTACATCTTTCTTAGTACATTTGCTGGAATATATAAACCCCTGAGAAACATGCAGAAACACATAACTGTCATGGACTAATTCAGTGTGTATTTCTGCTTTGGGCACAGTAGTGGAATAGGTTCCAGATCTGCTGCAACCCTGACCAGGATTCAGCGCACCCAAGCCTAATTTGAAGTAATAAAATTTGGGACACAAAACATTTCATGCTCAAAAACTCTCTGTTCAGGATAAACTAACTAACTAACAATATGCATATAGTGTGATGCTTTATTTATTTATTTATTTATTTATTTTTTACAAATTATGTACAAGCTTTGTTGAAGAAACACATAAAACATGCAGCAATAAGACTGTAAGCTTAGTCAAATGTGACGTCACACAGACAGTCCCCTCACTCTCCCACCATGCTCTCTCACCAGCTTATCCCAGCAAGCCACAATGGTCCACTGCACACCCACGTGTCATACACTGTCCATCTTGACAGTGAAATCGCCCGTGAAATTTCCTAGGGCTGGGTGAGAGGGGAACCATGTGATTTGTGATTTCACAAATGCTTCTGCTTGGCTTTGCTTCAGATGAGGAGAGAATATTTCCGTCATGCTAACACCACAGTGGGAGCACAGAAGGAGCAAACCTTCTCCACTCAATGAACTCATAACCATGGAACCAGGATCAAAAGGGTCAAATCATGCAAATGTACAGCCTTATTCATTATAATAATGAAGAATTAAATAGTGTAATACCAGCCTGTATTAGGCAATCCTCTATTATTCTTCAAACCCATCTGGTTGTATTAGGCAAAGGGTGTTTAAATTACCTCAGCTACCCATGGTGTTGGACAGCTGTTTTTCTTATGCTCCTTGGAGAGGGCATGCAGGTAGTAAATCTCAGACCTGGCTCTGAGAATACAGAGACCCTAAACAGACCTGAAGCTACCCAGCCTTATTATCTGCTGATGAGGCCCATGTGCGGGACATCGTATTGGGGATTCGGGTCACATGCAGCTAGCAAACATTTTGTACAGCAGATCGAAGTCACTTATCTTTCCACTGACAAACTACATTTGTCATGTGTTTGTATGTATATGCTTTGAAACACATAAACAACCTAACAAATAAAAAGAATAAATGTGTGATGTCTACTGCATTGTTCATTAGGGTCTAAACACAAATGTATTAAGTGAACATCTATGTTCTGAATCTATTTGTTTCTGTAAAGCTGCATTGTGACTATTTCCATTGTTAAAAGTGCTATACAAATAAAACTAAATTGAATTGAGTTTGTTTGAGGATCATCATTTAGATGGAAAATTATATGCTATTTAAAGTCCACAAGTGCATTTTTCAAAAATGTATATGAATATTTTCTATGACTTAGGTGATATTTCTGAATAAATATATATATTTTTTTTAATAAATGCACATTAAATCATTAATTATCTATTACATAATCTATCTTTGCTGAATTATTCAATATAATGAGAATATGTTCAGAACTGATAGTAATGAACAACATAAACTCTCATTAAAGTCCTTAAGTAGATAGGTTGCTGTTATAGTACTTTGTCGAGTTTCATTCAATTAAATCATATTTAGCTAACGTGATTCAAAAGGAAAACATTTTTTAAGTTTATTAAACTTAAGTTAATTTCTGATCATTGGGCAAAAAATAATAATAACTATATAAATATAATATATAAATATATAAAGTATAATACTATGTAAATATATGAAGATTGGAGCCAGTTAATAGGTCAAATATTAAATAATTCAGTTTTAATTTAAATTCAAATAAAGCAGTTTCCTGCCTAAGGTCCACATTTTAGCCACAAAATTCTTTATCAGTGTCTGAGAGAGCAGAGACAGATGAGCATCCCTGGACAATTTAATCAAGGATTTTTAGTTTTGAATGCTTCAGAGGAAACATGCATGATAATGATCTGCCAAATATTTTTGCTAAATCTTGTGGAGATATTCTCATTATGCATCTAAATATGCATCTTTAAAAAAATAAACAGGTAAAGCATTAGCTAACCAAACCTTTTAATGTTTTACAGTATTAGTATAAGCCCACTATATGAACAAATGTTTGTAGAACATGTATCTATTTGCTGTTAAAATACTCTCCACTTTTCTGAGAAGATGCTCCGGTGATTTTGGAGTATAGTTGTTGAGATTTGTGCTCATTTATCCACCAGGACATTCAAAAAGTCATGTATTTATGTAGAGTGAGAAGGCAAGGTGTGCTTTCAGCATTCCAGTTTATTCCAACAGTTTTCAGTAGGTTTAAGGTCAAAGCTCTATAGCAGACCACTCAATGTCTTTCACTCCAAACCATGTAAAACATATCTCATGGTTCTTGCTTTGTACAGAAGGGCAATATCATGCTGGATCAGATTTGGGCTAGTTCAAGTGGAGAGAAAATGTAATGCTAAATCAAACAAAAACATCCTACACATCCTATTACTACAACTTTGTGGTGGCAGTTTGGGGAAGAACTACATATGGCTGGCAAAATCAGGTCTCATAATACTTTTGCCAATATAAAAGATATATACAGGAAAGGCAATGCTCAGAATAAAAGTGCAAGGAAAATTAATAGAGCTAGCACGCTACTAAAACCTTCACAGCATAAGGCTTCTTTTTATAAATGTTGATAATTAAGGTGGTTTTTACTACAGCACAGATCACGTGATTAACATAATTGTTAAAAACTGCATTCCTCTGCTATAGAACAAATTGGATTAGTAGATTTTGTAGGCCTGTTATTTTTTTCTTCACTTTTATCGTTAGTCAAGTGAATTATTACTACAGTAGCAGGAAATTTTGCACTCTTTTCATCATTAAATATCACACACATACCTCAACAGAATATTTTCCCCTTTACTTATAAAATAAGTAAGTAAAAAATGTAATGTCAGGCAGGTTAGATTTGTGGAGCTGGAGCTGTTTTAAATGCAGAGCTTGGAAATCCAGCTAATCTATCAGTGTATTTGGGAGAAATGCTTTTTTTTTTCTTTTTCAATTAATTGGTGCAAATACCATACATTTATACAGTTATGCAACACCGCTCATGGCAAGTAAAGCCACTCCACACCTCCCACATTCCCTCAAGTGTACTTAAATCATATGCACAAATAAGTCTCTGGATCTTGGTAAAGTGCAGACGCCACATAAAGCTATACTTGTATGTTGTACATACTGTATATACTGACAAAGACAGCGATGACAGAAAGATATGATTATTCATTCATTAATCATTTTTGCTTTTTTTATTTATGAGCTTGTTTTTTAAGGAAATTTTATTGTTTTTTTTTTAATATTATTTAATATCATTCTATTCAACGAGACACTAATCCAGTCAC
Organism: Silurus aristotelis; assembly: GCF_946808225.1. Taxonomy (NCBI): domain Eukaryota; kingdom Metazoa; phylum Chordata; class Actinopteri; order Siluriformes; family Siluridae; genus Silurus; species Silurus aristotelis. Next base: position 12,871,002 of record NC_139590.1, on the reverse strand, counting down.
CAACTTCTCCATACTTTAATTAATGATCTTAAAGGTTGATGTTTATTGTCTGGAAATAAAATAAAAGTTATTTAGTAGCAGGAGAAGGGCGACTTACAAATGATAAGTTGACCAAAAAACAAACAAACAAACACTTATTTGTCTGTTAGTGGTAAGGTTTCCAGAAATAAACGCATAGTTCTTAAGATTAAAATGACTCAAGTTCCATAGATGGTATTTTATTCTAAATTATCATATTAAAGACCAGTTTTACTCCATACATTATAGTCTTTTTTCAAGAAGCCACAAATTGGATTACAAAATCCACAGCTATAGTTCTGCCAACAGAGTCACAGGCAAACTTCAAATTCTGCAGTCTTGTGTGTGGGGATGGGCTTTGCACAATATTCAGGTCAAACTAGAGTCAAAGCAGGGAGATCTTCAACACATAAGGAGGAATATGCTATGAACCAGCTTTAAGTTGTGGAATCATACTATATTGTTTAAATAACACATAATCAAGCTGCTACAAAGTTGGGCCACTGAGAATGAACACTGTGTTGGAGTAAATACTGCAGTTGTGTTGTGTGATCTGCCATACCCCTGTATTCTTTTACTCCTCACTGTCCCATGAACTATGGGGTTTTAGGGGAAATTTGCTTTTAAACATGTCTATGCATGTTAAAAAAAAATACAGTCAGCTACCTTATATTACATGGTAGGTAGTTTCTTTTGGCTTCTCCCGTTAGGGGTCGCCACAGCGGATCCTCCGCACGTTTGATTTGGCATATGTTTTACGCTGGATGCCCTTCCTAACGCAACCCTCCCCAATTTATCCGGGCTTGGGACCGGCACTGACAGTGGCTGGGGATGGTTCCCTGACCGGGAATCGAACCCGGGTCGCAGCGGTGAGAGCGCTGCATCTTAACCACTAGACCACCAGGGGACCTAGCTACCTTATATTACATAAGTAGGCATATTACTGGAAGCAAGAACCACTGCCTGAATGAGGAAGTTTAATCAAAGTTTTTCACTGGTCATTAATGAATCGAATAAAGTGATGTGCAAATACAAATAACGCTCAACGAAACTTATTTTCATAAACAATACATAAAGAAAGTAGAAGAAAATACATTATAAACCGTATCCCTATGACAGGACAGTAATTCAACTGCTAAATTTAGAGAAAAAAACATGCTTATATTATTTCTTATACAATATGCTAGACAAAAAACATCTCTGTTTCTCATAAAAATCTCAATTGTTGCATAACCTCATATACAGCATATCTTAGAAATTTGATATAAATATTGATTTGTAAAAAAATAAAAGAAGAAAATATCATGTCAGCCAGCCTGTAAACAACAGCTCTGTGAGTCAGTTGTGGGCACTGATTCCCATCTGCACCAGCCACCTGCAAAGCTTTTTACGGTACACACACACATTCTTTCTGTTCTTGTTTATTACAATGCAAGGCCTGAGGGAAATATTTCCCCACTGCCTCTCCGACTGAATTATTAAGATGTCCCAGTCCTTATGGGTTCACACTTATCTCTTTTCTGCCTACTACTGTTTTTTTTTTTTTTTGTTTTTTTTTGAGGGGGTGGGTGGGGGGTTAATATCTTTTCAGTCTCTGCCTCCATACTGTCACCTCTCAAGGAAAGAGAAATGTGTGAGTGTGAAATATTTTAGAAGGAAATAGGCATGGGTGTGTGAGGATCTGTGTGCATTTAACTGAACTCGCTGAGCTTTCAGTGTTGCGAGACCAGCTTAAACATTCCAGATGTGGAACATTCTGTAACACTCATCTGAGGACATCCTAGCAAGTTTTCTGAGCCAAAGGATAAATATTCCAAACATTAGTCAGATGAGAGTCCAGAAAAACAGAAAAATTATCTGCATAAACAGAAAGACATCAGGGAGTACCTAACTCTGATTCTAGAGGGATGCAATCGTGGATAGCTTGGTGATATTTCTCATTTACCACACCTACTACACCTGATAATTATATTGAGGTATCTTGAGTAGTGAATTCATTGAAGGGTGCTGGACACCTGTCCTCTAGGAAATACATAAGCTTGAAAATCTAACACAATCCTGCAACCATTACCACCTCATACGTCTCAATTCGTTTCACACTTTATCTAAAAGTGTCAAATGTTTTCTTGGGACAGAAAGAAAAACAGTAGCATCTCCAGTCACTTGCCACAACACTACATTTTTTGTGTCTTTTGAGACAGCTCATCCTCTTACTTACCCACTAGGCACAGTCAACAGTGACCTCGAGAAAGCTGCCATGTTTACCAGCTCATCACAAGTGCAGAGGCAGGGAAGTGAGAAAGGATTTCTTTCTCCCAGGTCTTGACTCTTCTTCTATTTTTGGTATTAGTACACAATAAGAGAAGGCAGTGGCATTTCCTGAAGCACTGACAAAATATGGTACATTATAAGGTAAACTCAGAACATATGTCTGGCAACAAAAAAATTTAATTAAAACAATTAAATGTTCACATACAAAAGAAAATGAAACCATAAAAGGCCTTAAAAAACAAATAATGCTAAACAGAGAATCGCCTATTAAAGCTTAGGCATCAGGTATTCATTTATAGTATAAATAAGATGAAGTGGTTATGGCTTGCTTGTAGTGATTTCTTCAATTCTCCATTTTGTCCAGTGGCCTGTTGTCTATTCGCTAAGCAAAAAAGAAAGCTAACCCTATAGCTTGTCTCTGATTTGATGAGCTTCAGCTAAATTATTTAAATAACTGCATGTTATTGAATAAGCAGAACACACTGTTCGTGTTTACAAAAATATTTTTCCCCCCATATGTTTGAGCTGCTAAAACACTTTGCTGGGTCTGCATATGAACTGTTGTCCACCCCTGGCCCCTGCTTTATACACTAGAGATAAGACAGCCCAGACGTCCTGTAATAGTAAGGATTGGACAGAAATCATACACAGGGGTGGGTTTTGTGTGTCAGTGTTAAGTGATGAAGACTTAAAGATTCTAGAAAATAGGCCAGTACATGTGACAAACTGTTTTGAAGCAACACCATATGGAGTAAAACTGCTGCAATAGCTAAAACACAAAAAAAAAATTAAAAAAATGTATATTGCTCACAAAAAATAAATGAAAGAAAAAGTAAATGAAATGAAAGTCATTTGGTAGAATCATACAACACGCAGCTTTTTTAGCTTCACCAAACTACAATAACCAAATACCAAAGGGCCACATCATTTTATCATAAGGAGCAATACATTTACTGTTCAATCCAGAAAGTGAGATGTAAACTGTACATATGTAAATACTTATTTAAACTTCCCACTCAGCTGTCACTTCTCACTCAAGACTACTAATCAGGGAGCCTAATGTAGGCTGAATTTACTTCTTGCAGTTGGGGGAGCAATTAAGTCATGTTATCTGCCATTTTTAGAACTTGCTGAGAGCAGTCTTCTCCACCTGTTTGTGCACGTGTGGTAAAAATAGGGGGGAAAAAAGGCTGAAGGCCCCAGAAAGACCAGCCCCCTTACCCAACCTTCATAATCTATCTGTAAAACCATGCAGGGCTATATCATAGTCACACAGGGGAAGACAGAATGAGATTAGCCTAGAGGGTACATCAATACTCTGCCAAAGGAACACCACACCCCACCACCAAGGCTTGTTCCAACAGACCAGTCCTGCCATTTCAAGGACATTAGAGCTATTAGTAAAGCATCACTGAGGCTGAGAGGCAGGGCTGTAAAATTTGAAGACATTCCCATGGACATTAATATGGTTTTACTTCTAAATGTTGTCTGGCATTTCCAAAGATAAACATTTTATATATTGTGTGGAAATGCCTTATAAAAAATTACCTATGGCTGATGTTATTTTATTGATATGTATACAGTGACAGACCCTAATATGAAGTAATATGAAGATGTTAAGTGCCATTTGATTTAGGTGCAATAATCTCAAATTAAATGGTAAAAAAATATTTTAAAAAATAAAGATGAAAGAATAGTTGTAAGTTAATTTTTTTTTTTTTTATATATATATATATACATTTGTTGTATTTAAATGTGTGCTTGGTTTTATGTTTTGGATGTTTCATAATTTCCTTACAAATTGCTCAGCTAAACTGTGAAAAGCATGGAAGACGTTTTAATCATGTGTAACAAAGTCCTGGCATTATAGGGGAAGAAATATTTAGACAAGAAAATATTTTCAAGAATTTTAATACAAACTTAATAAACTATCAGTCCCTCTTAACATGTAAGACACTGACTCAATACTTTTGTTATACCGTGTGTTTTTATCAAGTATTGCACGATGTAGGTACAAAATTAATATACGTAGATTACATTTTTTTCCATAATATAGCAAAAATCTTAAATTTTAACAGAAAATACAACTTTTTTTTCAGAAAAAAGCAAATATCCTTAAATCCCACCACTACGGAATATTCTGTACACAATTCTCAGAATACTCAATGTTTTTAAAGATGGATTCATTTTACAATTTCAATAAAAAAAGAAATAACACAAAAGCTGCTGCAGCCATCACAGATCACTGGAGTAGTAAAAAGATATAAATGCAATACCATGTTGTAGAAACAATATATACTCTGATATTTTACAAACTCTGTACTAAATTAAATTATACAATTAGAAAAAAGACCAGGAATTTTCCACTTAGTATTTATGTGCCAATCCTTTGAAAATTGGCTGTCCAGCTATATCTTAAATACTGTAAGAGGCCTTGTGTTTTAATTCCTCATAGAGTTATCTTAAAACAGTCAATAAAAAATAATTTTGTGCTTGGTTGGCAAAAAAACAAAAACAACGTTGAGTTTAGGTAACCAAGCTTGGACATATAGTACTACAAGCTTCATCATAAAAAAAAGAATAACAAAAGAAAACTCAAGGGGGCAAAGTAATTCACCCTCGGGCTCATGCTCCTTGACTTGTACACTGGGACTGTACAGTTAACATGTAAGCTTTTCCTTTTTTGCGCTTTACTATTTTTTTCCTCTTTTTCTGAATTTTAGAAAATAAGCACCCCCATCTAATCCCCAGTCACATATCTCTGGTCATTGTAGTAGCATCTTTGTTTCCTAGTTGGCCATTACTGGCTGGAATTGCTGGTTAGAATACTGCATGTTGCTCAGGCTGAAGTTTAGGCCATCCATCAGGGACTTCTCATTTAGGCCCCCATAGGTGGCGAACACGTCAAAGGCATTATTGTACTGGAGAGGGCTGAGACTTAGACCGAGTGAGCTTTCTCCTGGGAACATTGCACTTGGACTGCCTTGGCCCTGGAGGCTGGGGAACACAAACTCCTTGGCATTTGGGGAGAGGGCCGAGGTCTTCTGCTGCTGTCCGCTCAAGCCGAGGCCGTAAAGTGAGTGCATTGAAGTGGAGATGGCTTTCTGCTTCAGGAGGTTGTTCACATTCAAACCCAGGTTGGTGGGGGAGCTTCGTGCCACCTTACCGCCATTGCGACCACTACTCTTCATCTTGGTGGATCCGAATTTTGTGGCAGCAAATGTGGCAGTGGTAAAGGTTAAAGGCTGGGTGGAGCGGGGCATGAAGGTGGGGCTAACGGCAGCTGATTGGCCGAAAGGAGGGGACGGTGAGCTGGATGTGGGTGACGGTCCCACAGGCTCAGTGATTGGCATGAAAACCTGGGCCTCAGGGTTAAAGCTGTTCTTGATCTCCTTGTCCAACTCCAGCCCATTCTCATTACTATCATCCACATAGAGCACCTTGACAGGTCCTTTTTCTCCAATCTGATAAGACACCTCAAACGGATCGATCCAAACGCTGAGATCCTGAGGCAGGTTGTTGCGCACATCTTCGATGTCTAACCCACTCTCTTTGGCTGCTTGCTCAACGACCGGGTCCACTTTCTCCCCAACGTGAATACAGCGGAACCCAGACCCTTTGTATGGCTTGTCCGGGTACCAGTGCCCCTCGTACTTTTGCTTAAGCTGCCGCTCCAGCTCCTCACCAAAAATGTTGACACGACGCCTTGGCAGCTTATTGTACAAGTACGAAATGATAAAGTTGAGTGCTACTTGGATTTCAAGCTGCATAGCTGCTAAACTGGCCAGGTGCAAAATAATAGTATTTTCCAGAAGTCGCTTGAAATCTCACGTGGTATCGAGCCTTGCACAATACAAGGTTCAGCTGGAGCCAGGCAAATGAACAAAGTGCTGGTTGCTGCGAAAATTTCTTCTTCCACAGATGGGTGATCCAGTTCCTTTAAGAGAAGCAAAAGAGAGCAGTGTTTAATTTTAATTTCTTTGAAGAAAAAAAAAATGGCCAGAGCATTCATGATTTCACCACCAGTGTCAGGTGCTCTAGTGCTTCATCTTTAACGTGTGGAATAGAAATCATGACGCCCCAGTGAATGTAAAGGCTATGAGGCGCTTAAAACGGATTTAAATGCATGCCGGATTGTATCGCAAAAAAACAAAAAAATAGAAACGTGCTTCAACAAAAAATAATTTTCAAACATCAGGGTCTGCTGCAGTGGTGCAAGGTGAAAATTCACTATTTTTATTTTTGCACGGATAAATTGACGGCAGAACCTGTTTATAATCGCTGGCAACAGTTTGCGCTGGGGGGCAAAAGGAGGCAGGCAGCCAGGCAGGAGGGCAGGCAGCCCTGTCGACGTCAGCGCGCGTGCTATAAGCGGTCTGGCGTCAGAGCCACGCAGCTCTCTGGGCTGATCGCGTTACATAATAACGAGCTTCCACTACAACGCACACATACCACTGTAGCCAACCGAACCGAGTCCTTATCCTCCAGCTGGAAAACATGTCCACCATTGTGTATTTATTTGTACAAGATGCCCTGTGCAGACATTACCAGCAGCATGATAGGAAGGTGCTAGAATGTTGAAAAAGCTCTCGGTATGCTGTCAGCAGACAGTAACGGGACTGACTGCGGCTATAGGAGGTCTAAGATACTTTATTAAACATGCATACGAGATTAGAGATGTTTCTAGAAGATGGAGGCAAAAAAAAAAACAACGTTTCGGATACTCAACCTTGCGGGTTTTTTCCCACGACTACGAAGTCTGTAATAGAGTGTGTAATAATAAGGAAATTCATAGAAATATGGAAAGAGTCTATTTATTGCTCTGAATCATGAAGCATGCAGTTCCTTGCAGCGTTTACTCGGAAGAAATCGGGCTTTTTAAGCCACGTTTCACGAATAACCGGTTCATTTTAGTTAATAATCGCACAAGAAGACGTTTGACGATTAGAAACGGGAAAAATGCTTAAAATAAAAAGATTATAATGCTAAAGCTGAGAGTTTGACTAGAGTTCGCAACCCCTCCCTGATACTGAAACCTCTCTTACTGACGCAGTAACTTGGCAGCATACTGAAGTTGTTTCTTATGCATAATACAACACTGCACTGCATTTTCCACACGGACAACTCAACCTAAATGCAACATACAAAATAAAAAAAAACTGATAAATTTTGGCAAAACAATGTAACGTAAAATGAACATGTACTTACTTTAGTAAAAAAAAGGGGGTTCGCAGTAGTTGAAGTACCGTTAACTAGTGCAAATAGAAAATAGTAGATATAAATACTTTCTTTACATCAAGAAACTTAACATTTAAAAAAAAAAGGTATTCCAGTTCGGAGATGTAAATTCTGCTTTCGCTGAACCTTCTCCAAAGCGCCTTTCCACCCTCAGTACCTGGGTGTTTTTTTACAACTTCGTCTCCGCTTGCTTGTCATCCTCCTGTATTTATAGTTTTCCTCCGCCATCGACACGAGGTGGGCTGTGATACGGTTTCAAAGGTCAAAACAAATACGGACTCTGCGTTCGAAACTGTGATTGGCTCTCCCCGGAAATAAACCCGCCCACACTATGAGGTTCTTCATGCTGATTGGTGCGTTTCGCCATCAAATAAAAAAGTGCATTCATTTCATTACACAGGGTTTCGCCCGTTAAAGGGACTTGACGTCACATGTACCTAGTTCCACTTCACAGGTCTTAACAGAAAGTTTGACAAACAAGACTCTTTAATAAATATAAGAAGGTATTCGAACTCATTTAGCAAAATGTTTTACCTTAAGCGCATCTAATTAGTCTTTAATTAGTTGTTTGCAAAAAGCTATGCATGTTAATCGCGGAAAGATAAAAAAAAAAAAAGCCTAATCAGTATGGGAGTTGTTCTTTTTCCAGTAGGTTTTTTATATAGCTGTATAATTGGCCATTTGGTTCATGGAAGACTGTGAAGATTTTGTTTTCTGTTTGTTTTACACGTTAATTCGTAAACAGTTTATATCAGTTTTCCTTTTAAACATGAGCTCGGAGCTGAGGGAGCGTCTGAGCGGAGAGATACAGTGGCAGTGGGCGGGGCTCTGTGCCGTCAGCAGGAAGAAAAAATAGAAACGCTGATTGGCTTAAAATCTGCCCGGAGCTTCTAGTGAATGGTGTGTATAAATGGGGACAAAACCAACATGGAACCCCATAGTACTAACACATACATATTTACTATGCATTATTATAGAAGCTATAAAACACATTTGAGCCCTTTTAAGCCCTCATTTAAGCTTTTTAAGTTTTCAACTTAAAGTAAATGAACTTAAAACAGTAATGGTGGATCCATTCACTGCTACCTGACAATTGCTTACTATATTAGTGTGTTTCATGATCTTGTGTACTTCCATTAAAGAAAAAATCATGAAACAGAGAGTAAAAGATGTTGGTTGTGTGTTATCTGCTACAAGCCCTTGCCATGGTTCCCTCTCTGCATACTGTACTATGTTATACTACATTTGCACTTGTTTCTCAGTCTGTAAACTAAATTAGAATAATTCAGAATTATGAACTTCTTTTATATCTTTAATCATTATATAATGAAATTCATTGTTTCAAGGCCAGGGAGGTACCTTTGGCGCCAGATGCAAAATTCCCACTTCCTTTGTCTATTAAGCATTAGTCTCACCTGATGATTGTATTGTGTTTGTAATTCTGTTTGCTTGTATCCAAGTAAACCAGCTAATGGACCAGTGAAACAAAAAACACATCTATCTTAAGTAAAATGGCCATTTTAATTCAATTAACTGACAAGCCTGACGTAAGTCATTAGTTAGCCTTCTAACAAGATGACTACTTTGACCATTTGATTTTAAAATCTCTCTTCCTTTAACAAAAAAATATATATATAGTTTTTTTTTATTATTTAAAATTGAGCATTGCTTTCTATTGTAATATAGAATGTAAGACAGGACATTTTTAAAGATGAATCAGGATCTATTAAATATTATTAAATAAAATATACTATTATTTGTTGTTTTGTTGTTGTTATTGTTATTATTGTTGTAACAATCTGCAAACTAAAAAAAAAAAAAAAATCATACCTGGGTCTCTTTCTTTATCTATTATAATTATTCATTTATCCTTTTTGAGTAATGGCCTTATCATGGCCAGGGTTTGGTGGATCAAAAGCCTACTGGGTATATTTGATGCAAGGGAGGAAAATTAATCCCTAATGAGAAATTTGTTCTATTGCAGGGCACCATATTCACAAACAATCAGACACTCATTCATACCTAGGAGTGATTTCTACAGCCTACCTGCATATTGTTTTTGGAGTGATGCAAAAAAAAAAAAACCAGCGAATCCAAAAGAAACTCACATAAAAACTGGAAAAGCATGCAAAACCCTATTCTGATAATAATCCAAGCATAGTTTTAAATCGGGGGCACTGAAGCTGCAATCTTATGTAACACTATACTGCATAAATTGTTTTTTAGCTAGTGTTTCTTGAAAGCAAATCCAAGGCCACTTCAGTTTTTATAAGTTTTTATGTCAATATATTCATATATGTTGCATACTATTACTGAGGCAATGACATTACAGAATTCATCATTACTAGTAACCTAAGTTAATTTGGAATTAAATGCATGCCATAATTTTTGTTATCTTGTTAGAAGACAAACAAGTGGACATGCAACTTTCTGTGAGAAGCGCAGCAGTGGCATCAACACACAAACAATCTGTACACTACTATATTTATGAGTTAGCTAAATAACTTTTAACATATTAATCATCTTGGAACTACATAACTATTTGTGTTAATTTGATCCTCATCTATCTGCAGTGACTAGCAGCACAATAATGCTTTATTATAATAATAATAATAATAATAATAATAATAATAATAATAATAATTATTATTATTATTATTATTATTATTGTTGTTGTTGTTGTTGTTGTTGTTGTTGGTGTCTTCCAGTTAATCCAATGACTGGTACACACATCCCAGTCTTTGCTACTATTTGTTTTTGTCAGGGAATGTGTTCATCAGAATGCGGAAAATACACAGTCTCAGTAACTTTCATCAAGCCATGGGTGTCCCAGACGGGCTGGTTGATCTCCTGGGAATTTCCCACACAACAGTCTCTAGAGTTTATACAGAATGGTGCAAAAGCAAAAAAACATTCTCTGAGCAGAGTATTTGAAGGCTGAAACACCTTGTGATAAGAGAGATCAGAAGGAAAGTCCAGATTGGTTTAAGCTGAAAGGAATGACATAGCAACTTTAAGGATTCAGTAACTTACTCTTGTTGATATTATACTGTATATTGGAGACGAATGATCAGCTGTGGCGACCCCTAAAGGGAGCAGCCAAAAGAAGAAGAGGAAGATATATATTATTCGTCTCCAATATACAGTGTATATATATATATATATATATATATATATATATATATATATATATATATATATATATATATATATATATATATATATATATATATATGCATGAGACATATTATAATAGTGCTTATCTGGATATCCATATAGCATCACATTAAGCGTTGCCTGGGGAACAGTGCTGATGTGTAGCCATGTTTAATGGCTGTGTTATTTTTGCCTTGCTGCAGCCAACAGAAGGCAAGCTCATTTCCAGGAAAAAGCCAGGACAGAGAACTTTCCCTGATTGGACTGGTTACTGACAGTGTTTAACATGAGAGTCACACACACAAATGCAGCCTTGGTTGCTCCTAATCCCTCCTCCCACTTTTTCTCCCAGACTTTTATTTGTGAGTCTTAGGCTGAGAGCTTTTATTTATTTATTTTTTACGTCATTCATTCATTGTTGTTATTTATTTTAGGCCCTCTGAGGCAGGTTCACACAATGGACAAATGCTCATCCCCTCTTTTGATGTAGCATTTACAGTAGGAGGGGGTGCGTGAGAATAGAAGGGGTGATGGAGATAAAAGGAAGGTCAAATGAAGTGGGTGTAAGAATGTAAAATGTTAAATGTGAAAATTTAAATGAATGTTAGTTACACTTTGGTATTTAGCACGATGGCCTTCGTAGGCCTGCATGACATTCATGTGTTTGGTGTTAAATAATTAAAGCTTAAAACAATGTTTCTAAGCCTGGTTTTTGTGCACAACCTGTACACCTTCACTATTAGTACACTGACCCAACCTAGAATTTAAATAGGCTTTATGTTACCCTTTAAGAACTGGCTCACTGATCCACAGAATCCAAAATAAACCATGTGTAGTATGGAGGTCTAATACTTTAAACCACACTGACAATTTCAATGGATGTGGTAGCTCAGTGGTTAAAATGTTGGACTTCTGATGCCAAAGTTTGGTCTTGAGTTTAAATCCCAAAACCACCAAGCTGCCAGTCCTGGGTCTTTGAGAAAGGCCATTAACCCTAAACTGCTTAGTTGTAAGTCACTCTGGATAAGGACATATTCCAAATGCCATACATTTAGATGGATAATTTCCTATATATAAATATATAACTCTAGATGTTGTCCTAGTTGAGCCTTGCCTTCAAATAAAATGTCTCTAGATTATGTATGTAACCCTAGTTCCCTGAGGAAACGAGACGCTGGTTTGAAACGCTTTGTCCACGCTCTGAATTACATGTGAAATCCGCCCAATAGGCAAGTCGTAACGTCATCTGCAAAAACCAGGAAGCTACAAAATGGCTGATCGATGGTAGCGACATTAGCTTCTAAAAAAAGAGAAGGTAAGCGCCGCAGGGATGCAGGGAGTATGGCCTGTTGACGAAGTGTCTCATTTTCTCAGGGAACCAGGGTTACATATGTAGCCTAGAGACTTTCCCTTTCAGGAACTCGAGCTGCGTCGAAACGCTTTGTCACGAGAGGGTGTTTCCCCAGCGACTGCCCCCAGGGCAGGGTACAATAAGCCGCGATAGCGGACAGGTACACCCTTTAGGGTGGACGAGGCCAACTCTGTGGCAAACTGTTTCTGGGCCTAACTGATGGCTCACTCCACGTAGAAAACAGCTGCCATCTAGCATCATACGACCTCCTCATGGAGGGAGCTCTGGAATGGAGGATGGTCTCAATCTGCCGTCCTTCTTCGGAACAACGAAGTACTGACTGTAGTAGCCTAACTCTCTGACTAAGGGAGGAACCACCTCGATGGCCCCTTTCCTTAGGAGGGTGCGCATTTACTGTTCCAGGACCAGAGCCTGCTTGTGTCCCACCATGGTAGCACACATCCTGTTGAACCGGGGAGGGGAGGACCCGAATTGAATTAAGTAGCCTACCGCTATTGTATGCAGGATTATATCTGGCAGCTCTTCCCAAGCTGCCAGGAAATCTCTCAAGGGAACCAGCCTCTTGAGGCAGGCCTCTGACCCTCCCAGAGTGGCTGGAGCAGTGCCCTGCACCCGTTGGATCTCTCAGGCAGAGATGGAGGGAGACAACCGCTGGAGGGAGGCTGCGCCCCAAAGCACATCCTGCAGTAGGGCTAACAGCCTGGCCTCCTGTGCCAAGGCATCTGATCAGAGAACCAACCCCTCGGGGCTGGCCCCAGACCTTCTCAGAGCAGCTGGAGTGGTACCCTGCAGCCATTGTGAGCAGCCCCTAAGAGATCGGCAAGGGAGGCATTGCTTAAACGCCATTGACTGTTTTGCTGACTCCTCAAACCTATCTACGACTGTGTCAACCGCGTCGCCGAAAAGGCCAGAAGTAGCTATCGGGGCATTTAAAAGAAAAGCCCTGTCCCTGTCGGGAATCTCCACAGATGAGCCACAGATGCCTTTCTCACCCAGCCAAGCTAACACTAGCTTGGACACAACTCGCGTCATTACCTCCAGTAGCTCGTCGAACGGAACAGGCTGTGAGGAGTCCGTGAGATCACTAGCTTCAAAGATTTCTCCCTCCTCGGAGGAAGAAACCTGGAGCTCCACGTCGCATACGCCAGGAGAAGAAAAAATTTCAGAGCGAGTGCTTTCCTCAGGGAAGGGGAGCTCGGCCCAACAGGAGAGGCTGGAGAGGACTCATCAGTCTCCATGCCTTCTGCTAGGTTGGCCTGCCAGCTTTGCCTCGGCGAGAGCGGGACCTGAGCCGCGAGGGAGATCACTCTCCTTGAAGAGTGATCTACGCGACATCGCCCGTGGATGACGTCACAACTTGCCTATTGGCCGGATAAATAGACTGACATGTCTGTACACATGCACTAAAAATAAATCTTTTTCACGTTTCATTAAATATAAACTTTTTCAACCAACAAGCTTCCAGATGTGAACACATATGACAGCTCTACCTGCCACACCATTAGCTCAAAATGGCATCTTATGTAATACAGCAACAATGCATTCAGTCTATAGTTTGCTGCAGAAAAGTGCCTGGGCTTGCTGAAAAGCCCTGCAAGACCTGTTCTGTGTCAACAGCAATGAAAAAATACCTTTTTATTGAATGCTTGCTCTCACTGGGGAAAAAGAGAGAGAGAAAAACGAGAGCAGGCCAAGAAGCTTTCCTTGCCTCCTAATGAGGTTAGAGTGTTTTCTTACTTTTGGAAAAAAGAATTAGGTCCTAACTTAAGACACCCTTAGGGAAATGAGAGTGTCAGCAAAGTCAGCAACTTTTCACAAGTTATGTTGAATATAATTATTGCTGATAGTGATTTGATAGAATTATGCACTCCTCAAATGTGTGCAATGTAGTAGAGATTTACATTAAAGCATATAACAACCTAAATATGTTTCTAAATTAAAAGCTAAAAAGTGACAAGGTACATCAGGCTTCACACTCTCAATTCTGATATAGAATAAAGGCACAAAATCACACATATGACTGGAAATGATTCATGAGCCATTACATTTTTTTTTTCTTATTATTACTCTACTGTAGTCTTAATGGGCTTAACAGACGTTGAAATAGTTTGTGTTGAATTTGTTAGTAATTGTTACTTTAAGATATTTTATACACACAATCACACTAAAACAAATGTTCCATGAAGGCATGTGGTAAAAAAATCACACAAATAAACCATAAGAATGTTGTGAATAGTTAAATGTAGTTTAGAATTGTATGTGTTCCTATGTGTTGATGTTAAGAGAATTATTAAATTTTTTTGTACATTTATCATGAGATCGGTATACACAAATGAGCAACAACAGCACAAATTGTATATTTCTAAATAAAAAAAATATTGATATTAAATATTGTCTATATAAAAAGTATGTATAGTTCCCAGTGCTGACAGAAATATTAGAGAAAAAGACTAAATTATATAGTTCTTTTAAGCCTTCTCACCACATCCCTTTCATTATGGCTGAGTAAATTAGGAATGCTAGGTCAGTAGTTAGATGTCTCTGTAGTGTCAGCTGATACAGGCACCATCTGAGCCATGAAACAAGCTTTTACTCAAATTGAACCAATTTTGTAATAAAACAAAAAAAGCTAGCAAGAAAAATTAAATAATAAACAAACATGAAAGGGTAATACAAAAAAGAGTATTTTCACAATGTTCTTTAACTAAATGTACAACATGTTTTTATATTCTCTATATTTCTTTTGTATTTTAATCATTAGTTTCTGATTTTCATGTTGCAAAAAAATAACATTTATTCACATGTGATCAACAAAAGCTGTGATGGCACATTACTGCAATTTAATTATAAAACTTTTATGGTTGTGTTAGCTTTTTTCACTATTTTTGGACAAGAGTGATAATGAAGCTCCAGAATGTGTGTTTGTGGAGAGGCTGTTTCTGTGCATGTGGGTGTGTGAAAAAAATCAATTGCCTGTTACCAGTCTTTCTTAAAGACTATCAGCAATATAACAAAATGTGTTGTATGTTATGTAAAGAAACAAACAATACAATATATTAATTAAACAACATATTAATACCACTTTTTTAGTCAACAGCTCAGCTTACTGAACTGCATAACATTTTTTCTTACTTCAGCAATATCTATCCATGCATGTATTAAATTTGCTTGTCTATAGTCATACACTGAATTTGATCTATACTTTCTTTTCGGCTTCTCCCGTTAGGGGTCGCCACAGCGGATCCTCCGCACGTTTGATATGGCACATGTTTTACGCTGGATGCCCTTCCTAACGCAACCCTCCCCAATTTATCCGGGCTTGGGATCGGCACTAAGAGTGGCTGGGGATGGTTCCCTGACCGGGAATCGAACCCGGGTCGCAGCGGTGGGAGCGCTGCATCTTAACCACTAGACCACCAGGGGACCATACACTGAATTTTATCAAATTCACAAAATTGGATTAGTGCTATATCACAGCGTTTCACATCTAGTATAATGCATTTCTGTCGAAAGTACACTGTGTTGTGTAAATGAAATGAGTCAGGGCCATTTTTTCAGTCACTTTGACAGTTTTAATGCAGAGTCCACACCTCTATTTATACTGTTTTCTGGCTCTGACATTTTTTTTCTGAAGCATGCTGATTTATGCTCTTACTTCTTATAATTGAATCCGCATCTCTTTGTGTTTGCATTAACAAAACATTTACTATCATTAAACTAAATAGCATAAATGACAGTCTATTCAGGTTACATCTGAAAAAGTTCTTACCCTACATAGTTATACAAAGTTACAAAGGGTATGAAAAAGAACAAAAAGATTCTTAGAAATATATTCTATTTTCAAAATGCCCTAACATAAGGAAGCTGACTCCATAGTTTACTGCAGAATCGTGTGCTAAAGCCAAGTGAGAGGCATAAAAGGTGTAAAAGTCAAGTCTAGGAGGATCAGACAGCTTTGCTGACATTACAGAAGAAAAAAACACAACACAAGGCACAGGACACCCCCAGTCTTGCTCATGGTGTGAAGTTAACAGCCTGATCTGGACTGGAAGGGGAAGACAAGGTGTGAAGGGAGGGGAAGAAGGCAAGCAAAGGGTGTGAGAGGAGGAAAGACAGTTGACTCAGGATCAGAGGATTTAGTCATAATACTACATGGGGGGTTTATAGATCTGCTGTGCAGCCTGTAAGAAGATGATGACTATAAAGGATGTTACAACAGTGTCACTTACCACACTTAGACCAGATCGCTCTTTAACCGCACTGCTGTTTGGTTAATTGAGAACACAAAGTTTGGCAGATGCATTTCAGGAGACCAATTGTGTCTTAGGAGTGAAAGAAATGCTTGTTTAAAAGTTAAAGAGCAATTAAAAGTCATCAGTACATGGAAGCAATTAGCAAAGAATAATAATAATAATAATAATAATAATAATAATAATAATAATAATAATAATAATAATAATAATAATAATAATAATAATAATTTAAAAAAAAGATAGGGAGAGGAAAAGAGGGATGAATCAACTGGTTCTGCGTCAGAAGTGAAAACCGAGCTGCTCTGTGTTAATGGTGGAGGAATAATGCATGGACACCTAATGCATCTCAAAGTTCAAACATCCACCTCATTCATAATGCAGCTCTCATGTTCAGTTGGTCTATAATAGACTTCAGACATGAAAAGAAAATGCAAGACTAAGCATCCTAATGTTCGATGATATCACAGTATTTAATCAATCACCAAGCACATTAAAAATCTCTTCAGATGTAGTCTGCTTTTTAATGGTTTCAGCTGTGTTGAATTTACTCAAGTGGGATAATTTCACACCAGAAATCCTGCAATAGGAATGAACATTATGTTTATTATTGGCAGATCCCATAAATTGATTCTACTTGCAATTCTCATAAATACTGATTTTAACATAAAAACTGACAAAAAAAAAGCTGCTTAAGGGTTCCAGATGATATCGCAACAAGTTTCCACAGTTTTCACAGTTCACCGTAAGGCAAAAACAACAGCAGAACTGAATAAGAATTCATTTCAGTTGGTTTGAATTGTAAACCTTATGTAAATTAATATTTGTTTGCAGTTATAAGTTATTTGCATTTTGTTTTGATAAACACATTGAAAAGTTGGGATAAATATTACTAAATGGCAGAGCATGCCTTGAGCATTTCAGATACCCACATCATCTTTAGAGATTATGTGAAGGCAAACACAAAAAGACATAAATCTCTCGCAATGGGTGTTAAATTACAAATACAGTATGCAGCATATACCAAAATCACCATTATCAGAAAGCAATAATAATAATAATAATATTAATAATAATAATAATAATTATTATTATTATATAATTACTTATTATTATTATTATTATCATTATTATTATTATTATTATTATTATTATTATTATTATAACAACAATATAATTTGTGGAATATTTTACATACAGTATCAGAGGGTGAGAGAAAAAGAAGAGGAAGTAGTAAAGGGGAAAAGAAAAATTGACATGGATGGCGTTTTATACCACACCAACCCGCTCAGAAACTGTAGCTGAACTGCCTTTACATTGTATGTAATTGCACTGAAACCCAAACTACATGACCACTTCCAACAACTTCACTAATGAATGTGTAACTAATGAATGACAAAACATCAGTACTAAAATTCTGCAAAATACCACTGAAAATTGTTACAAGAAAGAATTACAGGTCAGTAAACCGAGGCCTAACATTTTGTAAAAGATCAGGTTCATATAATAATACTCCCACATGCCATGTATAAAGACCAGTAGGAAGTATGATGGGCTGTAATTACAAAAATGCTACTAACAAAAATGGGATTAATGCGACCAGATGTCTCATACATGCTCGCAAACAGCTCATATTAACCAGCTAATATTAACATGTTTGAGAGCAATACAGCTGACAAAGAAATCCACACACTCAAATAGAAATAAACATGGTTTCGATGTATAATTAGTGCTCAGGGATGTATTTATGGGACAGGATGGTCAATTGTGATTGAAACGTTCTTCTACTGTGCAGAACAAAAATACCAAATGCACAAAAAAAGGCAAGTAGCAAAGCAAACACATGCTCACCCAGAATATCTGTATTCTGTGGTACATCCTCCACAGATGTTTACAGATGGCCAGTGTAAGAATGGCGCAATGCCCAGTTTCCCTCTCTCTCTCTCTCTCTCTCTCTCTCTCTCTCTCTCTCTCTCTCTCTCTCTCTCTCTGTCTGTCTGTCTGTCTGTCTGTCTGTCTGTCTGTCTGACACACACACACACACACACACACACACACACACACAACAAACACACACACACACACACACACACACAACACACACACACACACACACACAGATGATTAAAACACGTTTGTAAGTCACTATTATTAAGGGTATCTGCCAAATGTCATAAATGAAAATGTAAACATGACCACACATGTATGGCAGGGGATATGCCTTCAGTTTCACTTTAGCTCTGTCTGAATTAGTGGTTCATGGTATGCTAAGATATATCATATATAAAAAATAAAGAGTCACCAATGTAATAATAGTTAATGTATTTGAAGACTTGTATTTGAAGACTTGACTTGACATATAGATAAAATAACTTGTCTTGTGTTATCTTTTTTGCACTGTTTGCACCAGGTTGCACACATTCACTTCATGTGGCAAAGATTTTTCTACAAGTTCTTGGCCCTGTGTTTTTCTGTTTCTGTGACTGTTGTTTTATGTTGTTTTATGTAGCACCTGGGTCCTGGAGGAATGTTGTTTCATTTCACTGTGTACTGCATCAGCTATATATGGTTAAAATGACAATAAAAGCGTCTTGACTTGACTTGTATATTGGAAATGGCAGATACACCAAGAAAAAGAGCACCATTTCAATTTTTTTAAGTTTTAAAAATCATGTCTTTTCAGGGCATGTATGAAAAGCTGCTCATTTCAATAATGTTATCATTAAGTGCAGCTACTTAGCCCCAACTTGCATTTGCAAAACCTGTTTTCCTAAATTCCCCCCACCACCCAACACCCAGCCCCCATTTTGTCAGTTAAACCTGTGCATGATTGAATCACATGTGCACCACCCAAACTGTAGAGTCTACATCGACAATGGAATGTAGGCTTTGTCTTTAGGCTTTGGAGTGTTACTTAACAGTTTTTCAACAGCATGGACCAAAGATAGCAAACTACTCTTTAAGTGAAACAGATGTATCGCATCATCAGATGGTCTAGTTTTGTAAGTTATAAGCACTTTGCACTTGTTTTCTATACAAATAAGCCATTAATCTTTTAAAGCTATTTGATAGATGAACTAGAGACACTATTTGCTGTTGTTCAATTCAATTAACATCTTTTACCTGGTTAGTATCCAACTGCACAATGGTTATGCACAATTTTAAAGTGTAAGATGCAGTTAAAATGACACTATTTAAATTCTCTGTGAAATTCTATTCTATTCTATTTTGTTAAGCTTTTATTACAAGACTAATATTAAGTTGCCTGTGTAAACTATAAACAGAGATGAAACTAGTTTAGTGCACACAATGCAATTGTACCAGGGCAAAAAAAAAAAAAAAAAGAAATAAGAAATGCTAAATGATTGGCTTCTGTGACTTAGTGTATCTTGAAAGGAAATACCTATATTTGTAAAACATCTTTGAGCGAGAGAGAGAGAGAGAGAGAGAGAGAGAGAGAGAGAGAGAGAGAGAGAGAGAGATTTGTATTATATTAAAACTGTATTTTAATCCAATGTCTAACTTGATCAAATGGTTTAGAATTCACCGATGGTTACATTTATTTCATTGCTCTTTTGTTTCAAGTTATTAATTTCTCTCAT
The DNA here is from genome assembly GCF_946808225.1 of Silurus aristotelis. Taxonomy (NCBI): domain Eukaryota; kingdom Metazoa; phylum Chordata; class Actinopteri; order Siluriformes; family Siluridae; genus Silurus; species Silurus aristotelis. The sequence goes on along the minus strand of NC_139590.1, from coordinate 12,851,095 downwards.
TACCCAGCACACCAGCATGCTTGGCAAAGTTAGAATGGCTTTTGACTAAAAACATAAACATGGAGTCTAATAGGGAAGAAACAATCAAGAAAAAGAAATGGACAAGACAAACAACAAAGTTTTGACAACAGGTCTGGCAGGTAAGGTCTTAGCTAGGCTAACAAAAGCTACTGATTTGAGACTTTTTTTTTTAGTCCTACATTTAGCTTGAATTAAAGGTTTATTCTGGTCATGGTTGCACTGGATCTATAGCTTTATCCAGAGACATTGGAGATTGGGCAGGAGGTAGGAAAACTCAAGCCATCATACATGCATTCATATACTCATTATGCAATATGAGTGCAGGTGTATGCAAATTAATATAATTTATTTGGAAAGGCAGTGTGAGTAAGGCTATGCTGTAATGTTTGCACAAAGACCTTTTTTGTGACAAAGTTCCACCACTGACTGTACATTCTTAGTGGACTTCACAATAAGATGAGTCACTCAGGTAGGCAGCACCCTGCTAGGTAAAGAAATGGCCATTATGCTAGGATGATTTGAAAAATTACACCCACGGTCCTCTTCCTCTCACTCCAGGAACACAAAGCTTGAAAAAAGTTTCATCTACAGAGCACAGCAAGAAAAACATTGTGAGTGGGGTCTGAAATCCAGGTGGCCTTTTAATAATATGTGTCAGTAATGCAGTCAAACGAGAGAGAGAGAGAGAGAGAGAGAGAGAGAGAGAGAGAGAGAGAGAGAGAGAGAGAGAGAGAGAGAGAGAGAGAGAGAGAGAGAGAGAGAGAGAGAGGGGGGCTCTGACCAAACATATTCTCAGTGGAATGTATTCTGATAAAGCCTTTTCCTATAGATTGGAAAAGTTTATGCAACCCTTAAACTCTAAGCATGAGCTCTGTCTTTCTCCTGAACATAAACTTAAGGCATACAGCTCTCTGGCCTGTTAGGCAGTAATGATGTCAAAGTCTCCATGGCAACTATTCATACAGATGCCTTGCTCATTTTTTCCTTTCATTGTATAGGTGACATTCAAGCACAGTTTCCTTTCATAGCAATGCACTGGGGCTGGCAGCTTCATGTGCTAATCATGCGTAAGGAGAGTAACCTGACCTCCAATGGCAAAACACTGAGCAGGGCAAGAGGTTATTATTAAGACAGGCAGATGCAAAATCCAGGGGAAGGCATGTCTACTAGGTGAAAGGCATTGAGGCAACATCACCCCATGCTCATATCATTTATCAATTATTAAATGGGCTTTTCTTCTGGTCATGTGAATTTGTCATTGCACTTGCTTATTGAAGGCTCAAGGTCATGCAGGTAATGGCCAGGAATACAGCAGACACTTACAAATTCAGCACTTTTTCCCTGCTAATTTAAAGCTTAGTGATGGATGAGCTCAATCTCCATGGCAATGGGTGGTCAAAACAATATGTAAAGCAACCAGTAATTTTTTCCTATGTACAATAGTATCATGACAGCCATTTGTTTGTGGCCTGAGCACTTGTGCTAGTGCGAGATGAGTTCTAGATGTGATCACTGTTATAAAGAGGTACACTAAGTCTTCACTAATCCGTGCCATGTTATCTTGTTGTTAATGTTATGGTGATGAGATTAGGGGTGCAATTAGATTTTTAAGCATTATAAAAAATACAATAATTGTAATATATTTGCAATATGACTAAAATTATTTTTTTTCAACTGTTTTACATCCATAATATTCCTTTTCTACAACAAGTTTTGGTACATGATAACATCATTTTGAAAAATGTCAACTTGCCTTTTTTCCTCACAAAAGCAAGACATTTACTGCTCTGCATTATTGGCCTGAACATAACTTATTTTGCTCTTTTTGTGAAGCTCCAAAGCTCAACTGCTTGGAGAATACACACTGATATGCCATGGACATGCATATTGCATAATATGACAGCTATTAATAGTACGTGGACTCCATTATGAAGTTAAACACTCCCACACCCTGATACTAAATCTGTTATTGCTGAGGATAAAACCAATAAAGCAGGGCACTTTTACTTTTAATCCATGTTTTGTTGGTGCTGTTTACTCAGCAAAACACCAGGCAGAAGGTGAATGGTTGATTGGAGACATGTTGTATAAAAGCTTTTACAAGCAATATATTCTTCTATATGGCAAAATCATTTGCAATTATACAAATCGCTTTCGCAAGACTTTATTGGCAGATGGTTACTTGTAAGACAAAATCATAAAAAGAATTTTACAGTTTGGATGCATTGATTAGCAGATGCTATACACTATGGGTTCTGTGCTGTATATTTATTGAGGGACGTCTCTGTGCCATTGGCCCTTATCCATTTGCTGATATGATTACCTTTGTACAGTGTTACATAAAAAAAATATTATCATGCAAGAATAATTCAAACATTCCAAAATATTTTACTTTTTTTTCTTACAGCAAGCTTCTGTTGTTTTATGAAACACACTTAGCAAGAAATGTCATGTGTAGGTCAGCAATTTCTAAACAATCCTGAGTTCTAGATCATTTCTATTAATGTCAGACATTTTAAACATTCAGAAGATTTAGGAATTTCCTGTTACGTGTGTGAGTAAACACTAAGCCATTTTTGGACAGCTAATGTAGACGGAAAACAACCCAAGGTTCAATTGCTCTCATATGCTTTTGAGTCATAAACAGTTTTATGAATGGGAGGACTGCTGGCAGAGGAGCCACAAGTGAAGAATGAGGGATAAGGAGAATAAAAGGAAGGAAGGTAAAACTGAGAGAGTGGGGAGAATGGAAAATTTAAGCATGTCAGCCAAGGGTCAGATTGAAAGAACTCCTTTGGGACACATCTGTACACTAAATGCAAAGTGCTGCTCATACAAGGCAAGGTATGGCTCTGGAATGTCCTGCGGAACAGATGATGTCATAAAGCCAGAGAATGAAAAAGTTTAGGAAAACTTTACAGTTGTTCAATATGTCATTTCAGTGCAGTTAATACCTTAATGAAATAATAGATTGTCAGAATAAAAAAATTGACTATTTCACTATCAAATGATCAATGTAACACTTTAAATAAAGATTAAAATATATATTTGACTACGTTTAAATTACCATAATGACTTTTGCTAGACCTTAGTGCTGCATTCGACACTATAGATCATGATCTTCTACTACATCGCTTACAAAATTACATCGGCATTCAGGTACAGGCATTAAGCTGGGTAAAATCCTGCCTGTAGGATGGTTACCATTTTGTAGACTTAAATTGAGAGCTGTCCAGGTTAATGCAAGTAAATTATGGGGGGCCACAAGGTTTAGTTCTAGGACCTGCTTTTCACAATATACATGCTTCCCTTGGGAAATATTATTAGGACTGGTCCAGACTAGACTATTGTAATGCATTACTAGGTGGTTGTCCTGCATCATTAATAACAAGCTGCAGTTAGTTCAGAATGCAGCAGCCAGAGTTTTCACAAGGTCAAGAAAATATGACTATATAACCCCAATCTTATCGTCCCTATACTGGCTACTAAAGCTGCTTTAAAACAAATTCTGTTGTGAAAAATGCTATAGTAATAAACTTGACTAGACTTGACTTGACTTGACTTGACTTTCATACAAGGTTTTTTTGCCATGGCATTTGTGGTGGTGTCAGTATAGCAATCGCAATTGTATGAATTGTATGAAATTATGCATTAAATGATTTAAATAAAACACACAAAAAGGTGAAAAATATTTTTATGCTTTTAAGTTTGATTAATAAAAGTCAAATCACTGCCAATCAAGCTCAATAAATTATTACAAATTTAAGAACTTGGCAACTATGGATGATGGCTTTCAGGTTTTTAGTACAAAATCAGTCAGAAGAAGGGATTATAAAGAGCCATCACAGTAGCCATCAAACCTTTGAAAGCTTTTCAACTGCAATCTGGTCCATTAATTTGCCATAGCCTAGCCTTTTGGTGTTTGTAATTACACTATGAGGACAGTGTCAAACCTGGTTTCAGCTTTAACAGGAGCTTTAATGGGAGTCTTGTTTGAAGCCATGACCAGGGAAAAGAGCCAGAGTAGAAGTGAAGTCCCTCATGCTTTGTATGTGTTTAATGAAAAGCTGGGGAAGTAGCGAATGCTAAGAGCTGAGACAAAAAAAAAAACTCTTAGAACCTTGATGAGTAAGAGCAAAGAGAACCCAAAAAAAAGGGCATGGTAATCAGAGAATTAATAAGAACTAAAAATGATTTTAAGGAGTGGAAGTAGTGAGCGAAAATGTTAAGCAGGATAGGAAATGAATACATAATTAGATGGGGATCAGGGGCATTGATAGTTAAGAGTTGGTATGGTCAGTTATGAAGTAATGAGGCCTGCTCTATAGACTTTGAAGAAGAAACACCCACATAAGCAATTTGTAGTCTATTTTATAGTCATATAAAACATCTACTTCAAAAAGGCCATTATTAAAAAAAGCCCAACTGATAAAGATCTGCTGGCATGAGTTTTTTATAATGGTCAAAGATGCATGCATGCATGTATAAATGTGTGTAAATTTAAAGTATCAAACATATAAACTATGTAGTTTCAATTAAATTGAATTAAATTCATGTAATTTAAATTAATAATTTATGCAAGTAATTGGGACAATAATATGCCAGCCAAATGTGATGCTCTGGAGTTTGGATTTGCTGGTGATGTGTCATCTATTAATATGCCAAACCTCAATATGAAGAGTAAACCCATTTACTTCAGCACAACTGAAAATACTGTTGTCTTGTAACTCTTCCTAATTGAGGAAAAGTCATAATTTTCTTTACATATTGTAACTATCTCTTTCTTTTGTTCATTTCACACACAGCTAATTCACACATCAAATTCACCAACCACCAATTCTTGCTTGAAATAAACAAGTTCAATAACCTTTTGTCTATATTATTAAATGATGTGATGTAAAACCTGGCAATCATCTCTCAAATGCAAATAACAGTTTTTGCTACACTCTCTGCAATTCTTCTTGGAATGTGGAACACACACCGTGGTAGCTTACTAGGATGAAAAACTGAAAAGTATTTTGCAGAATCAACATCAAAAGAAAGAAAACTGGGAAGGCCAAGACTTTCATTTATGCCTTGCTGCAGTCTTAACAAGAGGGAATTGTACACTGGCTCCGAGTAGAAGGGAGGAAGACAGTATGAAGAAAGGATGAAGCACTAAATAATACAACATCTCAAGGACAGTGAGCCGGGGACTGTTGCCAAGCTGTTTCCCTGATAAGAAAGCAGATGCAATCGATACATTAGCCGCACCTAAAAATATTATGGAAGCATGCACCCAAGTAAAATATAAGGTTTAACATGAAAAAGGAACAGGGAGATAAAAGGAGGAAAAAAGAAAACAGAAGGAGAAGAGAATCCATATATATGACCTGACAAGAAAATCTCATGTTACAGAGTTAATGTTTGTTTGTATAGGGCAGACACCTTTATGTAAAAACTGGTGGAATCAATGTAAATTAGATGCTATACCCCACCCACCCACCAGTGCTTCAATAATGTGTTATAAATTTCACCTTAATGCACCTACATTTCCATATGCACATTGAAACATGCCATCAACAGTCAGTTGATAGCACTTGTTTTGACATTTACTTAATAAATCATTGTCCTTTGGCTTTGGACAGTGAGAGATTCGAGCCCCTTCTGACAAAGCAAGTGTGCTTGTGCTTCTTACGTGCCTCACCTGCCCGGTCTTGCGCTCGCTCCCTGGCTTTGGAAGCACGCTGTCCGGCGGTTTCTTCACCCAGCAGGAGCAGCGCCACACTCCTTCTTTCCTTGTAGGAGGAGGTGGAAATTATGGAGATCATCAAGCCCACAGACTCCTCTCAGCCTGTGCTGTACGAGGAGTAGGTCAGGCTGCAAGTTGCCTTTACACTATGGCAGTGTTGCAGGCATACCAGGCTGACCTGCTGCGGGAGATAAATGAGGGATTTGGCTCTGTGGCTGACGATGTGAAGAAGCTACGTCATGTCAATTTTAAGATGCTTACCCTCAAGCAGATCGTGTCTCAGATCAGGTCCTTCTGGCTCACAGGAGGTTCCTGAGGTTTGCTTTTGGGGGTGAAGCTTACCAATATCGGGTCCTCCCGTTCGGAATCTCAATGGGGGCAAAGCCGCATCCATGCAATTCATGAAGGTGTGGGTTGAAAGTGCATGGATGCGGCTTTGACCCCGTTGAGATTCCGAACGGGGGGCATCCCCATTCTGAACTATATCAACGACTGGTTGATATTAGCTCGATCAGAGCTTTTGGCAGTCCAGCATCGGGATGTAGGTCTCGTCTGTATGAAGGATCAGGGGTTAAGACTAAATGCCAAGAAGAGTGTGTTTTCTCTGGTACAGAGAACCATCTTCTTAGGCGTAATGTGGGACTCAACCGTCATGCCGGCACAGCTGTCTCTCGCTCAGATCGAGTCTATCCTAATGGCAGTCAAGAGAGTGAGAGAAGGCCAGTTTTTCTCCTAGGCAGGACGCACCTTCGTTACCTCTCGCCTGGAGTTATAGAGGCTGTGGCTGGGGCCCCTGAGGAGCGCAGTTACTAGCAGCTGGTCTCTTTACCGAGGTAGTGAAGACCATCCTCCAATCCGGAGCTTCCTCTACGAGGAGGTTGTATGCCGTTAAAAGGTGCCTGTTCTCTATGTGGTGTGAGCACCACTAATTGAACCCAGTTAACTGCCCGGTCAGTTCAGTACTAGAGTTTCTCCAGGAGCAGTTTGCCTCAGGGAAGTCTCTATCGACCCTGAAAGGTTATGTGTCCGCTATTGTGGCTTATTGTGCTCCGCTTGCTGAGCAGTGGCTGGGTAAACACCCACTGGTGACACGTTTTCTGTGCGGCACCCAGAGGCTGAGGCTGAGGCCGGGACACAACCCAGAATGCCTGTGTGGGACTTGGCCGTCGTGCTGGAGGCTCTCTTAAAGCCCCCCTTTGAGCCATTGGCCAAGGAGGCCCTTAGGTATTTGGCAGTTAAGACTGCTTTTCTTCTGGCTATATCCTCCCTGAATTGGGTCGAGGACCTACAGGCTCTCTGTGGCTATGTCCCTCCTGAAGTTCACTCCTGGCATGGCCAGTGCCTTTCTTTACCCCAAACCGGGGTATGTATCTAAGGTGCCCTCAGTTCCCCTATGACCTGTCATGCTGCAGGCATTCTATCCTCTTCCTTTTCAAGACCCTGACCAGGAGAAGCTGAACCAGCTGTCCACTGGACAGAACTGTGGAGGAAGTCGGAGCAGTTGTTTGTCTGCTACAACCCCTATAAAAAGGGTTTCCTGCCAACAAGCAGACTCTCAGTAGGTGGATTAAGGATGCTATATCCTCCTCTTATGAGTCCTCTGGTCTCCCCACTTCTTTCGGGGTCAAGGCTCACTCCACTCAGAGTGTGGCGGCCTCTACGGCCTGGTCCTCTGGAGTCCCACTCCAGGACATTTGCAATGCTTCGGGCTGGTCCACCTACTTACCTCCTTCAGGTTCTATAACTTTGACGATAGAGCCAATACCGGCTCCTCTGTCCCACACTCTGGCTGTGCTCATACACACTAGGCAGGGACTGGTCAGTATTGCATGATTAAACTCTCATTTCCAAAGCATTGCGACCCAGCTCAAGTTCCTGAACGGGAACTCTCTTGGTTACGTATGTAACCCTAGTTCCCTGAGGGAACAAGACGCTGCGTCTTCAAGCCACACTACCTGCATCCTTGCCGTGCTTCCTTCTCTTGCCGTGCTTCCTTCCCCTTCTCCTCCCTGGTTGTGATGTCACCCCGCCGGTGACGTAGCATCTCTTACATGTGATTACAAGCGTTCCCAAAGCGTTGTGATGCAGCGTCTCGTACCCTCAGGGAACTAAGGTTTTATACTTAACCTAGAGACAATCTTCATAGAAATTTGATGCCAAAGTTCCTGGAATGAATGGTGATGATTCACTTTGTTGTTTCTAACAAAGTAATTCTATTAATCCCTTCTATTACATTTAATTTGAGCACCATCAATGATGACTAGCATTGATCAAGGTTAAAAATAGCTGCACATTACCAGTGACTGTCAGCAGCAACATACACAAACAATGGCTTGAACCATACAACTCCTTTTTCCAGAGGAAAATGCCACTGTTATGGAATTAAACAGGTGTGTTGGTGTTCAATGAAAAGCATACAGACAGATTGCTTGTTTTATACCTTCATAATGTACACAGAGAAGGAACAGGTTTTCAGGGTAAAACATGGAAACCTGCTGTGCAAACACAGTATAATCTGATGCCTAAGCCAAAAATAAAAGTGCTGTTTTGAAAGCACGGAAAGCCTGCTAGATAAGTGTGGAGTCCAGAGTTTCATGTACACATCTGCCCTTTTCCAAAGAAATGTTCAATGAGCAAGGTTAAGCTTTACTACAATCTGGCCAACTAAAATAATCAAGGATTGTTTAATTTAGCTCTGTCATCAAAACTGATCATTTTGTACACAGATCCATCCAATGTAATTTGGTAATTTGGTGAAACCTTGCCAAGACACGACTTCTGGCTCTGGTTTGTTCAACCACATCTAATCATACTCATATTCATGAGTAATTTATTATCTCTACTCTAGGCAGCATAGTGAATCAAAGAGTCATCTTACAGACAGGAGGCTACTATAGTCTGTCTGTAACTTATTTACAAAGTTCAGGACCTTAATGTATGGCTCAAAGGGTTAATGTTTCAGTCAGTAAGATCTATTATTTAATCAGAGCCCACATGCCCTGCCTGTAGTTTAGTCTCTCTCTCTCTCTCTCTCTCTCTCTCTCTCTCTCTCTCTCTCTCTCTCTCTCTCTCTCTCTCTCTCTCTCTCTCCTTTTTGTGCCTTTTACTGATTAAATGGAGAGGACTCTAGTGCTATATACACTAAACTGTATGTATTTGTGTGTTTTTTAGTTTAGATGTGTAAATCAATTACCAAAATGGGGTGAAAATGCAATTTCAGTGACCTTGAACATGATGCTATTGTTGGTGCAAGACTGGCTTAAGTATTTCAATAACCAGTGATCTCCCTGGGTTTTTATACACAACAGTGTCTAAAGTTTACACAGGATTGTGTGAAGAACAACAAAAAGACATCCAACGAGGCTATGGCTATGGTGGGCAGAAAAATATTTTTTATGAGAGAGGTCAAAGGAGAATGGCCAGATTGATATGAGCTGATAGGAAGGCTATGGTAACCAAAATAACTTTATCGAAGGCAGATGCACCTCTCAGAAATGCATAATACCTTGAGGTGGATGGGCTACAACAGCAGAAAACAACATTGGGTTCCGCTCCCGTAAACCATGAAAAGGAATGAGGATCCATTAGGCACAAAATCACCTAAAATACACAGCTGAAAACGTGAACATTTTCAACTTGATTGACAGTTTTACCTATGGGTATTTTCCTTTGATTTCAGGTGCACAGTTTAAGTTTGCCCTGCTATATGGTATGGTCAGATATACAAAACAAAATACAAAAGGTCAAGAAATGCATTTGATTCTTCCTAGTCAATTATAAACTATATATTCAGGCAATACTGTTTCTGCTTGGATTAACACATTTTCACGTCCGATTCAGGCTTCACTCAAAACAGCTAGATAATTTTGCATTGTTTACAAAAGGCTATCTACCTGGTGAGTGGGAATAAGGAGTAAATGTATCCCAAAATTTTGCCAAAGTGGAACTTTTGAAAGAAAATGCTTAAGAAATCTTTACAAACAATGGAAAGAGATAATGGTGCTGTTTGAGCTTGAGGCAAAATTCAAATAAGATTCTGATTTGAATAAGAAGCGAGCTGCCTCTGAAAAGCCTTTGATTTCCATTCTCAGTGACACACTGTATTGTTGGAGTCAAATCTAAACTGTTGTAAAAAAAAAAAATTTAATAAAATTAAAAATGTTTGCAATTTGTTTAGTTAAGTATTCGGTTTTAGGTTGCGGTATCTTTTTTATTTAGTGTCATTACTTGCTTTAGTGCCATGGTTTATACTGTTATGAATTTAATCTTACACAAAATAAAATTGGCTTCTCTGGTCAGAGTGGTGCTGAGTGGAGAGTAAAAGGGTCTGGCTGGCCTGAGAATCAATGTGCCTGAGAACCTGCCTTTCATCAGGTGTGCCTTAGAACAGTGGTTCCCAACCCCCGGGCTGTGGAACAGAACCGGTCCGTGGGTCGGTTTGTACCGGGCCGCACAGAAAGACTACATACCTTACATTATTTCCATTTTATTTATTATCTGATTCTGAACGATGTTTTATTTTGGAAAATTACCGGATTCTCTCTGCCACATCTGTCTATTACTCACATTTGTTGCATGTCAAGATGCTTGCCTCATTCACGTCTTATCTACATCCGCTACCTTCTTAAAGGGGCCGCTCCGTCCAGTAATACATATATATTACGCTAAATTGAAAGCTAGTAAAATAAAAAATAAAAAACAAACACAGTGGATTCATGTTTATTATTATATTTAGAAAATACCAGTTTTTATGCCGGTCGTATAATTTTATTTTGTTGTATTTATCCGCCACACCTTTAAAGCCGGTCCATGAAAATATTGTCTGACATTAAACCGGTCCGTGGCGCAAAAAAGTTTGGGGACCACTGCCCTAGAACATGTGCGTCCTCAAGTGTATGTGAGATTTCGTTGCATGGATTGCATGACTAATACGGCAACAAACCAATTCACACATTGAGTGTAAATATTAAATACATATGAGCAACAAATAGCACCCCGAAAGATGTCCCAAAATAAAAAACAAAATGTCAAAGATGTCCTTCAGTACAAAATGGCAGTTTAAAAAAATCAGCCTTAGCTTTCAGACAGTGCACACATAGCCACTTCCTCTTAGGTGAAAGGCCAATGAATGGAGTACTGGTAGAGCCCATGTTTGCATAAGCAGTAGGGCCAGGCCTACATACCAAATATCAATAAGGGCTGTTTAGCACCCATTCATTCACTTGTGCTTAGACGGCATCCATATAAGGCTTCAATTGTGTGTTGTTTACAGTCTAAACATGACAGGCAAGCTAGGCAGCACGGTGTGCCCATAGTCATTGTAAAACTGTAAGAAGCTCTTTCTAGTGGTCAGATTATATACAGAATACAAATGTAGGACCAGCATCAATAAAAAAGCACTAAGAAAAGTATGCACTCAACTACTGGTCTTTTTAAATAACTATCACGGGTTAGTTTTTACCACAGAGGAAGAGCGGCAAACAGCCTGTAGAGACAGTCTAAAGAACAGAGATATATGTTCTTCACACAAAACTACGCAGTGACTTATTGCCCACCAACTTGCTGTTTAACCGTTTGTAAAGTAGCAGTTTGACAAGCTTAAATCAAATTCCCATTCATATTTATGTTAATTAGCATATCTATCTGATGTATTTTTCTTTCCATCTTTTTTAGTCAGGTACAACTGCTTCATGTTATCAATTGAGTTAGAATTCCATCTATTCCTGATTGTCTATCATTAAACAACTATTTGTAACACTACATTAAATCAATATTTGTCCTTATTCGATAAACCTTAATTCCCAGCCTTTAATGGTGGACATGGTTACGTTTGTGGTCCTAGTCAGCATTCTTAAAATCTTCTCGCTCAAAGGCATTAATAATTTGATGTTATTTTTTGTAATTAAAAGTGACTCAAATAACTTTAATTAGCACTTTCACAACACGATTTTACTAGATATATTTGACTGTTTGAAGTCCAATTCACAAGAGTAACTCAGTATTCATAATGGCTGACCCAACTGATGAAATTACGTGATGAGTCATTGAGTGAAGGCGCAACAGTGTGCAGAGGCTCTGAAGGGCCAAACACGTAGCCACCTGCACACTATAGACCAATAGAAGAGTAGAGTTCGCTGTTGCTGGGTAAGGGTTCCTCCGCCCCTCTTTCTCATTGGTTGTCACTGGCCTAAAACCCCCACCCCACTTTCAAAGCTGCTGGATCACTGACAGACAGGGGACACTCTGAGATTTGCCTGAAGCAGGAATAAAAAGTTAATCTGTTTGTGCAATCTTCTGTCTCTCTGTCATTCCTGGTACTATGAAAGGGGAGATTACAACATGTGCTAGAAACTGCTGAAGCTGTTACATGAAAACAATGAACGATACAGTAATGCTGACGCCACAGAGTAAAGGGAATCTCTTCCATGGTTTTCCACCCATGCTCTCTCTATGTAATTATTTAGTTTGTTTGGTCATCAGAAACACTGAGGATTTAGACAAGTCAATGATCATAAAGATAAACTCCTCCCACCAGCTCTGGATTCATTTCCAGTCAGTTCCAAATGCAGACCCTTGCTAATGTGCTGCTGTATGTGCATATTAAATGGATTCAGCTGTATAATCTCTTTCACGCGTAATGCGTAGGTGCAGTGATTCATCCCCATAATCATATGACATCACAAATTAAAGCACTCCCAATTATCCACTGTGCAATCTAAACTCTTAAAAAAAAAAAAGCTATTAGGGTGAACCCTAATTGTGTTTGCTCTCCTTCATTAATTGCCCTGTGATTAGACAAAAAGGATTATTTGTAACCAAAGTAGGCAATGAGTCAACTTAACCATTAATGCATTAAACCTAACTTTCTTTACGAACTCACTCTATACAAAGTTTTAAAATATTGAAATACTGTTCAGTTCTTGTGATGTCAAAAGGAGGTATATAAATAGTTAGTGTGTGTGTATGTGTGTGTGCTCGGAATAACAAGTGCTAAACAGTGTGCTTTTTCTGATGTAACCTTTTGAGTTATTTAATACCGGCTGCAGACTTTTAAAGCATTGCTCCTCACTATGGATCAAAAGCCTATCCCAGGAACACTGGGTACACATATGCGCAAATACACACATACACACACCTATTTGACTATGCATTGTCGTCAATCCATTTTAATGTACATTTTTTGACATTAGAAGAGAACCGGAAAACTTGGAGCAGACCCTTGATCACTTGGAAAGAACTTGTGTGACTCTGTATAATATAATCATAATTTTTCTAAACATTTAGAAAATTAGAAAATAACAGTAGGCGGGCAATACTAGTTCAAATAGTTTGAAAGGAAGCTTGTGCTGATGATAGGGTCAACAAAGCCAGCAGCTTAGGGTTGTTCACCCATGGTTACCTAAGCTGGGTAGACAAAACAAGTCATTGTCACAGAGAGAGAGAGAGAGAGAGAGAGAGAGAGAGAGAGAGAGAGAGAGAGAGAGAGAGAGAGAGAGAGAGAAAGATGAATTGATGTTCATCTGTAAGAGCTGTAAAGAAAAACAATTTTGTTTGGGCTCCATCCACTCACTAGTGTCTCTTGGCTTGGTGTCAATCATATGTTTTTATACATATATTTTTTGCATATGACATAAACAATGATCATGTACTATATGTAAAACAAGAACAAGTCATTTTTCATATGGAGTTTGTAATTTTAAAAAAAGTGTATCAAAAAAAGCCACTATTTTGTCTTCTCAAATAAAATACACATGACTGGAAATGGAAAAACAGGGTTAGAGTACATTCAGTGAGCCAGCTCTATAGCCTCCTCAGGGTCAGAAGTCCATTATCAAACTATGCTTCTATTGGCTGACCCTGTACACTTAAGCACACTCCCACCTAGAACATGATAAACTAACCATGAGCATGACCTTCTATAAAGTTTGCACTGTAGAACGAACTCAAATACTCCTCCTCTTGTCGAAGAATAAATGTTTTTTGTCTAACCAGGAATGTCAAATGAAGTGTCAAAAGAGGTTTGGCCAAATGAGTGTTGCAATTCCTAAAACAGACTTTACACAGGAGAATTAAAGAGGACAGAAGGCAGAAACTGGCTTAAAGTCATGGTTTTGCACTGTCAACAATCTAGGTAGCATTAGCCATTGCCAACAAAAGGAGAAAAAGAGACAGATGGCACTCAAATAAAGGTCAGGTGGATGGAAAATTTGCCCATTTCATTTTTCCTCACCTTAACAATTTTGAAAGGTCACTGCCACCTTATCTCTGAGAGGATAACAAAACCTGCAGGAGCAGAAGGGTCAATTCACACCAGCTTGTGAAAACCCTGCATGCTCCTCCCTCACCTGTCCATGCTACTCCACCTCTTCTCTCCTTCATTTGCCTTCTTCCATCTGGTCCAACAACAGGGTCGTATGTGATAATTATGGAAAATCACAGGAGGAAAAATCTACAGTGGCTTGATAAGGCCTATCAGTTATTTGCATTGCTAAGACGGCTGGCATGGAATAGTGTGTTCCTAGTCCTTCAGACATCACGTCCCTAGCAATGATTCACCACAGTGAAATCAAGCAGGATTTCACCATGATCTGGGAAGTTATACTCACACACTAGTAGACAATACATTATTTGGGCATTTCAAAAAAGGTTTGATACAAAAGTCTACAATTACAGGTTTTTAGAAATGTAGGTATTTGTTTTAAACAGTTGGATGTATTTTATTATCATGTTAGATTCAACAATTTGGCAACTAATGAATGATTGGTAACTAGAACTTCAATTTCGATGAGCTGTTTGGTGGTTATTCGTTTGTCTTTTTGTTAATTGAATAATGCACTAATCATCCAGTATTAGTAAAGATATAAATGAAATGATTCCTGAGTAGTTTAGTATTTGATTTCATTTTTGATTCCTAAAACACTGCCATTGTTTTTATTTTTTTTTTTGGAACTGTATCACACACTTGGTTTCTTAAACAGAGGAATAGCACCTGTAGTAATGTAAGTATTAAAGAAAGACTGTAACATGGCAGCAGTGTGACCTCAAGGCCATCTCTCCAGAAGCCATGTGGTGAAGACTTTGAGACTAGCTGGCATCCTCTGATGTCAGCACAGAGTACAGCTAATGCTGACATTAGTATGCATAGCAGCGGGGTGGTGATGTTGACGTGGGAACATTGCGGAGGATCATTTTTCTCTTAGCAGCGCCTTTTCAGAGCCATGGACTACCAGGACAGATCAGCATACAATCATCCATTAACGTATTTAGTGTGTTTGTGCCAGAGCTGCCTATCTATGAGTGACTCATATCTTTGCTCATAGAGAAAAAAGGCAGAAATTGAACTCTAGTTTATTTATTTATTTTTATTTATAATTTATTTTTAACATGTTTACAGTAATTAGCTCTATCTAGGGATTTAATTATGTGGCAATATTAACAACACCTGAAAGTAATAGCTTAGTATACTAAGAAGCAACTACTGCTTTGATTATATCATTTAAGTTACCAAATTTATATTAAGACAACTAACACGACTATATGACATGACTATAGCCAACATCAATAAATTTCAAACTCGGGTTTTGGGTTTGTGCTTTGTACTTAGTATGCCAGCTGACATATATTTTCTTTTCCACCAAGAAATGTGGTAAGAAACTAGTTATTAGTGTTAATATTACTAGTTATTGCTAATTAAGTTATTGACTCCTGCTATATCGAACAGTAGCCAGGTTTGCTACTTAGCTAGTTAGCCACAAGGAATTATATAATTGTTTAATTAAGTTCTCTATAAAGTCAAGTGACTTGGCTTTTAAGAAAAATACACTGCAAATAAATAAATTGTTTGTAAGATATTAGTCAACTCCAGAACTAGTTGTATAAACAGCAGTATAAATTCTTGACCTGTAATCTATCTACATACTTAGGCTAGTGTCAGTCTCACGTAGTTCTGCCCAGAATAGCCTAAGCAGTGGAGTGACTTTCAGTACCAACACATTTTCCAACACCAATTGGACTGACAGTGCCAAAAAGTGAACCCAGTACCTGAACTCAGTAATACATGCTATGAACTGATGCCCATGCATGTAGCAAACACCACACGGGATATAGCTGATTGGTCATACTGTTGCGTAATTACAAGTCATATGGCTGCTTTGCTGATAGTATTAAGTTTGCATTAGAGGATTATCATGCTCTGGATGGAACCATTGATTTGCTAGATGCCTTATTGACCTTATATTGGGCTGAATCTTTCCCTAGTGCAGACTGTTTAAATATCAAAGTAAATAAATGACTTCACACTCAAAGATTTTTTTGTAAGCTTGTGTGTGCTGGTGTGTTACTAGGTCTACTGCTAGTCCCTTGTAGGTTATGGTTTGTCTCTGTTCAATCACAGATTTATGAGTTAATCTGTACTATGCAATGTACCAGGGAGAGAGACAGACAGACAGAGACAAAGAGAACTCCTATATAATTACTCAAAGAGTAGATGCCATTAAAAATAGTCTTTATTAAATATTATGTGCTATATGTACATAGAACTGAGGTCATGAACCCAGTTATTACTAGACCAGTAGCTTTAGAAGCACAAGCAAATGGTTTAACTATTAAGCTCTTACAGACCTGGGATTCTAATAAAGACTGCACCTGTCAGTGGATAGGACAGTGATTTATTTAAAAGGTCTGACTAATCATGTAGGGAAGAGGTTTACTTTGCAGATACTTAAAAGGTATTGACTACAGGGTATTGTTATAATCTTTAGTTCACAGAAGACATGTTTTTTTGTTTTCTGTTGATGGCACAACTACAGTAGTCCTGATTCCCACAGACTTACCACATTAAGATTCTCTCTCATGCTAATATCCTGATAAACACTAACTCTTTATCTCTCAGAAAGTGACAACAGTATAATTTCGCTTTGTTTAAGTTAGTCATCATATATACTGAATGTAATGTAATGTAATGTATGTATGTATGTATGTATGTATGTATGTATATAAGATATTCAAACTAGGTCTCATAAATCTATTTTTAATTACACGGGAATCAATAGTTAGGTATGGCATTCAGTGTGCCCCTCAGCTGTCATCATTTCCTTGTTTATGCTGAAAACACTCATTGAAATGCATTCAGTACAATCTTAAATGAAGGTAGTCTAGCTGTTTCAACATTACTTACTGTTTTTGTTGTTGTTTTTGACATGTCTGAATGCTCTTTTTACTGCTTTGGTTGCAGACAGACAGATAGATAGATAGATAGATAGATAGATAGATAGATAGATAGATAGATAGATAGATAGATAGATAGATAGATAGATAGATAGATAGATAGATAGATAGATAGATAGATAGCAAGGGAGAGATTTTTTTTAAAAAGGTTTGAAGATAGGTAAAAATACATGTATTTTTTAGATTAAAGCAGTGTTAGCAATCAAACTACTTGAATATATTTGGTAGGTTTTATTTGGTATTCCAATGGTGCATTCTTTTTTTTTTTTTTTTTATATGTGTAATAAAATGAGAGCCAGACAGAAAGCAAAAAAAAAGAGTGAATATGGGGGTTTTATTATTATTATTATTATTTTTATTTTATTTATTTATTTATTTATTTTTTACAATGCAACTACTTTCTCTCAGGCTGATTATCTTGCCGCCCTGGTCACTAATCAGAATGCACTTGCAGTTTAGTCAGCAGTTGATAGCCGAGCTGGAGCCTCCTACAAGTCTCCTACAAATGCTAACCCAGCTCTTTGATGGGTCAAGCTGCTAGCAAGAGACACAGCCAATTACAAATACAAGGCAATAGAAGCACTAGCTGCAGTCAGTCCGAAAGGTAGGCTCCAAAAAGTTTGATTGTGGGCTAGGTATTGTAGTTATCCTTCGGGTTTGAGGCTGGTTGGTATGATTAATTAAATTTATAGAAGTGTAGTGCGTGGAAATGGAGGACACAGAGCAGAATGACTAATACAGACCTTTTGGCCTGAGATGAATAATATCAGACATGGTGTTCTCACTACTTTTGCTTTCTAAGTGACAAGAGAAAATGAAAGGAGGGGGCTGATATATAGACATATAAAGGGTGCATATTAACACACTTTCATTCCATATTGCTTTTTTTTTTTTTTGCCAGTACAGAGCTATCAATTTCGTTCCAGATGGGTCAATGTTCTCATTCTTTTATAAAACCAAGAAGAAGCCCCATGCATTTTTAGTGCCTGATTTCATGCACTTTGTTTTGCCCTAGTCAATACTAGCTGAAACTTTTATAGACAACACCATAACAGCAAGCATAGAGGAAGAAAGATTTTATCAAGCATCAGTGGCTTTTTTCTTTTCCTTTATTGCACACAATTCATATAGTGGCATGTCAAACTGGTGCCTTGTAGGGAAAAAAAACATATTGTGTTTTCACAATTTTTATTTCATCTAAAAAAAATATGAAGCTTAGAAAGAATCTTGTCTGGAGACTTAATTTTCAAGTTTGGAAAGGATAAATAGTGAAACTGCTTTAATTGGATTTTAATAAATATTGTCCACATACGTTTTGAACCATGAGTTTTAAATCTATAAAACAATGTATGCAATATTTATCAAAGATACTGAAGCAAAAACTCATTTTTTTTTTATGTCTTAAAAAATAAAACAAAAACATGTATTAGTGCTGGATGGCTATTATTTGCTGTATGTTAGCAGGTTTAAGATGGCAAATAGTAAAACTAACCTTATCTCATCCTATTTTACTTCAGGAAGTATGGAAATGCCAAATCTATCTTTGGCTTCATAGTGATACAGAGGTGTTAATCTGGCTCTCTGATAATAACCTTCTTATAATGAACATAGAGCTCAATGTATTATACTTTGAATACTGCACTCCCAATTATTTTTTCAAAGATTTTGCATATATAGATATAATTCCAGAAGATTTATTTTTACTGTAGGTCAAAATGTCCAGTTTCTTTCTCCTGAAGAACGTATTTGCCTATTCTTAGCACTCAGCCCTCTTCTGATTAGCCCTGCTATTTTTACAACACCAAATCTGCACACAGGCTCTTTTACCAGCCCACAAATCCACATTATCCTGTCCTGCTAACTGGCTAACCCCTGTGCCCTGGCTAGACAATGACAATAAAGGGTTTGATCATAGGTGTATGTGTATGTGTTTGTGTGCATACGCGTGTGTGTGTGTGTGTGTGTGTGTGTGTGTGTGTGTGTGTGTGTGCGTGCGTGCGTGCGTGCGTGTGTGTGTGCAGGTGCATCTGTGTTGGTGTGTGCGCATGTGTTGTGTGCTTAGGAGATTGAACCAAGTGAAGATTCAAGTATAGGACTACAAAAACCTGCTCCACATACTTATTTTTCCCCTCTAATAATGTCTCATGTCCCTGGTCTGCATTTTTATATGCAATTCACCCTGCAAACACACAGTTATTTGGAATTCAGGCCAGCACATCTGCGAGAGAGCATCTTGGTCCTCGTATTGAGATACATGCCATGTTCCCTTACCTGCACCAAAGTTGTAATAGCTTGTCTTACCAGGGGAATTAATTAGCTGAGTGCTAAAGCTCAGGCATTATAATGAGCAAGTCCACCATGGCAGAGACCACAGGAAGCAAACATGCCACAGGGAGCCTGCAAGCCAATGTGGAGGAGATGAAGCAAAGGAGTGAGGACGGGAGGGATGCGAGAGGTGTTTATCTGCATACTGTTTATAACCTTGTGGTATCAGTGTTACCAAATAAATGAAACACAGCAAAATCGTTGCTTTCATTGTAGTATTGTTTCAGCTCCCACCACCCCCCACCCATTATTTTAAATGCAAAGGTACACATAATATTTACATTTATGGCATTTGACCCTTATCCAGAGCGGGGAGAGTTAGGGGCCTTGCTCAAGGGCCCAGCAGTGGCAGCCCGGTGGTATTTGAACCTGTGACATTTCGATCCAAAGTCCAATGCCGTAACCACTGAGCTACCACCTCCCCTACAATAATATTGTAAGTTTGCACATGATGTAGCTTTACTGGCTATTTTTAGGAACACATACACAAATATCTTATCAGTCAATTATTTTGCAGCAGCATATTTTATAAGATGCAGATGCAGATTTATAGCTTCAGTTATTGTTTATGTCAAAGAAGAGTAAGTGGAAAAATGTGACCTCTGTGACTTTGGAATGGTTGTTTGTACTAGATGGCTTGAGCAGTTCAGAATCTGCTGATCTCCTGGGATCTTCATGCAGAACACTTTTTACAGAGTTTACACAGAATAATGTGATTAACAAACAAACAAAAACACCCACTGTGTGGCAGTTATGAGGGTGAAAGTACTTTGTTGATGTGCAAGGTCAGAGGAACATTTGCCGGACTGATCTGAGCTGACAGGAAGTCTAAAGAAACTTAAATAACCTTTTGCAACTGTGTTAAGCAGAACACATCTCAGAATTTTCACTACATCACACTTTCAGGCAAATGGGCCACAATAGCAAAATGCTACATTACAATCTACTAGCCGAGAACATGAATTCCAAGCTAAATTGGTCATCGGCTCACCAACACTGAGCAGGGAAAGATTTGAAAAAAATCTAGATGGCATTTTTCCAAACTTCAACTGTCCATCTTAGAAGAGCCTGTGACCACTTTGTACTGTGTACAATTTGGATAATTGCAGGAATTAATAGGTGTACCTATGTCTTTAAAAAAAGTGGACAATGAGTGTAGAATAACTGCCAAGAAAATATATTTGAAAGCATGTAGGACAAAATAAATTGGCACTTGTAAAATGTTTCTGTTTAATCTGTGTTTGCTTCCTGCTGTGCAATCTTATTACTTTTTCCTCAGTTTATGCTATGCTAAGATTTAGTAACAGTCCTTGCCCTTAATTCCAAAGCTGCTAGTGTTTGCCCCTTTTTTAAACAGCTTCCAGGAAATGTTTCTTGATTTTTGTGTTCCTTTTTTTGCGCAACTAACCTGTATATCAGTTGCTCCTAAGCAATGCCAAAGGGGAGTATTCTCCAATAAAGTTTAGCCTTGCAATACAGCCAAACCAACCAACTCAGTGTCTGTGGCTGAAACCTTATGCATTTCTGTGCTTCATAACTTGGATCTCCAATTGCCTACATCGCTCCATCTCTACTGACTGTTTTTGAGTCTCTGAGGAAGTATTCTTTTAGATATGCAGGACCAGGTTGGCACCTGATAAAGAATGAAAAATGTGCCTCTGCCTAATGGGAAGGAAGAGGAGACATGTTGGTGCATGTCAGTCTCTCTTACTATGCATTAATATGCTGAGGGTTGGAGGGGGGGTTGGTGCTGGGGGGTGCAGTAATGTGCAACAGATAATGACTGCTGGGGAAGATGTGGACAGAGTCAGAGAAGTTCATGTAAACGTTGCTATGGTAATGCATCTAAATGGTACTGTAAAGTCAAAGCTAAGAAAATGAATAAAGTCCACACAATTTTAATTAAAATGCAGTGGGAAAGAAAACAAAAGAGTGAAAAACAGAGGTGCATTCATGTTTCATGTTGTTAGACCTCGAACATTTCTATAATGCATTTATTTTCTGCAACTGTGCTTAGTGGCAATGTCTGCTGTTAAAAGCACTATACAGATGAAAGTGAATCATATAAATACTGTTTGTGCATCAGCTAGAAGAACCAGACTGGGAAAGAAACATGGCAAGAAAAATAAAGAAAATGTAACTGTAAAGAGATTTGACGTACAGTATACAGCACTTTTTCATAGCTGTCTTTTCTAAAAGGATTGAGTTTCTATTTTTCTGCCAACCTCATACCATTAACATGAGTATGCAACATTAAACTGCATTAGGCTCTGGTATTTTTGGCAGCTAGAAGACATGATCATTGACATTTCTGTGCCTCTCCATGCTATGGTGTGCATAATGAGTCTTGTTAGGTACATATGTACTGAGAAACAATTAAACTAGCAAACAATCATGGCTCATGCATTACTAAATATGCTTGCTTTTCCTACTGAGGAATTTACCCAATTATTACCATTAATATAATGTTAGTGTAACGCTTTACTGTCTATGCACATTGTATTAATAGCCGTTTTCTTGCTTTGTTCCTGTTTTTTACATAGCTGAAAATATGTTAAGGCATCACACCCTACTGTTTAACAGGCTGTATTAGTGTGATATACCCAGCAGGCTTATTCTACTAATAGGGTTTATATCCTACATAAGCCATTCAGGGTCAAGCTACATATTTTCCTAGCTAATCATTGATAATTTTTCTTTTAACTGGTTTTTCCTTAGTTAAACTGGTTATAGCTCATTACCAAAGATTCAATGATCCAGGTAAAGGAGGCAGTTACTGCTGGGAATCTTACATACCAGCGGTATCATGCCTCGGCAGCAAAAATCTCCCTCATTAATTTGTTGCAGAGCTCTCGAGAGTAAGTCTGATTCAGGTCATGTAGGTCAGGTGTCAGGAAGATAGACAGGGAGAGCAAGAAAGAGCGAAAGAGGAGGTTTCCATGAGGCTTCATATGTCAAATGTGTCGACCTCTACCTTGGAGGTGGCACTCAAATCTTTCCCTATTTATGTGACATGAGTTCATAGCCCTGAGGGAGCTTCATAAATTAGATCCCACCAGTGACTGTATTTCAATACCTGCCATTCCCGTCTTATTTGGTGTTGCTAATGTAGAATTAGACAGCTCGTTACCAAAATGGCAATTAGCTGTAAGGTGAGCCTGAAGAAGTGCTTTGACCAAATCTACAGTTAATGAGCTCATTATTAACTCACCATTGAGGTCCCTGGATATAGCATAAATAGGACTGCATTACTGAGAGATGGAAAAAGTGATGAGGAACACATTTGAAGCATGTGTGAAAATAGTTAAATTGGCAATTTGGTC
Source organism: Silurus aristotelis (assembly GCF_946808225.1). Classification (NCBI taxonomy): domain Eukaryota; kingdom Metazoa; phylum Chordata; class Actinopteri; order Siluriformes; family Siluridae; genus Silurus; species Silurus aristotelis. The sequence goes on along the minus strand of NC_139590.1, from coordinate 12,828,469 downwards.
CAAATCCACACACCGTGTTAAATTAAAATAACCAAAACGATCTAGACATAATTCATATATATGACTCAAGTCTGTATTATTTGCATAAAAGTAATAAATCCCTAAGAAATGTGATTTGTGGTAAGAGCTGGAGTGGCAAGGCATATTTTAAGATATGGCATTATTCATCCCAGGTGGAAAATAACCATAGACCAGAAAAAGAGACAGAAGAATATTAAACAGTAGTGAAAATATACAAACAATATATACACTAAATATAAATGTTGTGCAAAATAAAACAGGTGCCACCCCACACAGTCCACTTTTTAATTTCCTTGACAGTTACATTTAATTGTGAGGTGATTCTGGTGTCTTAAACATTTAATGAATAGTAGGAAACTGGTCATTAAAAAAAAATTCAAAAAGCTATAATAGAATAATTATGTTATAGCAAGATGTTTTTAGTTACAATTTTAGATTGCTAGTTTGCTACCTGTTAAAAAGCTTAATAGCTAATCATATATAGTTATTTATAATAATTATTTTAACTTAAGTAGGCTGGGAATTTTGGGGTTGAACTTTTATCTATGTTCATTCTCTCAAAGGACAAGTTTCTCAATGACCATTACTTGTCAAGTCAAAATTCTAATTATAGAAGACATCTATCAAACACAAGTGCCTTAGGGTATGTTGTAAGTCAATGACTCAGAATAAAGCTTAATAAGAATAAGGATAAGTCCAAACATGTTGTTTTGCTGAATGTGCATAGGCAGGTTGGGACAAGTATATGTCTTTGTGTAAGAAAAACTTCAGATCAGATTCCAATTAATTTGAAACCAAAATGTATTCCAATTATTTAATAGAAGATCTCATTTTGAGACCGAGCTGGCTGAACTTGCTTCTTTCACAGAAATTGTTTTGAAAGATTAGTTAATGTTTGGCTGCTAAAAATACATTATACAGGGACCACTCTTATTGTTGAAGGCTTTTAAATAATATACTGATTTTCTCTGGACACTTGCTTTTATTGGGATACACACAAACACACACAAACACTAAAACACACAAACACGTGTACAAGGGCTGAGGAATTATTAGATGTGAAGCAAAGAAAAATTCCCCAAAGGTGTAGAGTATGTGACTCAACAGATAATATGCATGCAACCCAATGCAAACACTTGTGCACATTCAAACCCACACACACCCAAACACAATTTACCTATTTGTTCTTCCATTATCAAACCAAGCTCTGTATGAATTTATGATGAAAACATCTATTTATGCCCTAAGCTATAGATGTATTATTATTATTATTATTATTATTATTATTATTATTATTATTATTATAGTGTTAAAGTTTTTGTCATGATGTTCTAATAGTAGCAGTATAACAAACCCTGCAAAATTCTGACAGAAACCTCATGCAAATATACTATTATGCTAATTATAACCGATTATTAACCTTATTTTTTTACCCAACCTAGTTATTGCCAGTTTGCATGCGGTTCTCCCTACTCAGATTCTTAAAGAGAAGGGTTAAATCCATTTGGAGCATCTTTTGGAAGTACAGGATATCTGAATACACTAATTAGCCTTCCTTGAATATTGATAGAATATTGATTGAATAGAATGTTAATCTAATTGACAAGGCAGACAGGAATATAAATACTCTCATATAGCAGGTTCAGTTAATGCTCTCAGGGACTACTGATTATGGATTACTATAAAATGATTGATATATTAGTATTATATTATATTAGAGTCCAGCAAAGAACTTCTTTATTCCAAATCACCCATACTTAAATATATCTATAAAAGTGAAAATTAATTAAAATCATGAAAGCACATGAAATTATAAAGCACTCAAACATGACACCAAACCAAAACTATCATATGTTTCATGTCAGTGCCATTCTTCAACTAATATTTATGAAACATCTTTACAATTGTCTAAGGATATACTGTCTTCTGAGCACTTATTGGCTGGCTATTTTTAAAAAGTCATATATTTTTTGTTGTCACATAGTCATTAACTTCACTATTGAAATTTGTCTACAAAGCAATTTTCAAGTGTCAGCCTTCAAATAAAAATGTCTTTTAGATCATAAGAAATGTCAGTTTAATGTCAATATTTTTGACAGGTACTGCACAAGCTTTTTACCCAGCACACATGGGATGCAACGGGATTCACATACAGACAAACACACACAAACACACACACATACACACACACACACACACACACACACACACACATTTCACGTAGACAGCAGACTCAGTGTCCGTGTTACATACTTCAGGATTCGCAATGCCGATGTCTTGTACTTAGTAAGTGAGTGGACCCTCTTTCACTGTCTGAATGAATAACAGTGTCTAGGTTGTGTTCAGACTTTCTATAGATTATGGGGGTAAAATGAAGAAGAGAAAGTTTTCAAAACAACAAGAGAGATAGAGGCAGTTTTTCTGATTATAATCCAGTGGTAACATAGACAACATGATTCTTATATATTTCTGTCTTTAAAGTAAAGATAGACTTCAATTTGGGTTTCTGATTTGCACTTATTCTATCTATTTATCTCTGTCTCATCTTATTTTTGACTGTTTCTTTTTCTGTTGACACTGCTGGGTTTTAGGCAAAATAACTGAGAGAAGAATGTTTAAAGTGCATTACAACACCCACAAGCACACACACCCACACAGGGCACAAATTAGTCTGCATGTCTGTTCCCCTCCATAGTTCATAGTCCATTTATATTTAAAATTTTTATTTATTTCAATTTACTTCTCTGCATTTCTTTCCCTTTTTGACCTTAAGTGGTTAAGTCTCTCAGGCATTGATCAGAATTTCGTGAGGTGAAGACCCAGGATTGCTGAGAGAACTGTAGAAGGCCCTTTGAGCTGCTTTGAGTGTATCCGCTGTCAGCTGTAAATCACTTTGAATAAATGCAGCTGCCAAATGAATAAATGCAAAACCAAGACAGGGTTTGTGGAATCTGTTTGTGTGTATGTGTAGCAGTACACGTACACAGCCATGACAGGACATGGATATGGTATCAGATGTATAATAGATTTTGCAAAAAGTCTTGCCGCTAAATCATCATCCATATTTGTCTGAGAAAAAAAGTTGCCTCAGCTCTTTTGGAAACATTAGCATTGTGGAATAGATTCAATTACATTTTGATGTGATTCAAGCCTGGTTCTTTAAAAATAGACAAAGTCAGCAATGTACTACATTCCTGGCTATATAATATGAATATAGAAACTAAATATGAGCCAACAGTAACTAAAGCATCAGAAATCTGAAAGAGCTGCTTCAAGTTCTACTGGAGTTTCATAAACTGGTTGCACAAAATAAATTCTGGCCTGCATACATATCCGAGATTACACACACACACACACACACACACACACACACACACACACACACACACACACACACACACACACACACACAAATTCCATTCGAGGATTCAGCACATGTGGCCTTCTGTATGTGTTCCAAATGCTGCCTAGAGGCGAGAAACACTGGACGTGATATGCATGCAAGAGAGTAAACAGCAAGCGGAAAAAGCAAGAGGAGAAGAAGAAGTAGATTTATTGATTGAGACAACTTTGCAACAACTTCTAAAAGCAGAGCATACATATAATCCTGTTATCATGCTCTAGTAGAGCTGTAGCTGTTGACAGGTTCGGGGGAACGGTTTGACACAAGGAATGATTTAAACTGACATCCCTGTTGGAACTACAGATAAGCTTATCTACAGAATGTTTGCATAGCCACCTAGCTTGCATGTCATGCAGTTCCCAGACAATGCTCAGTGTCATAAATGTGTCACATGTAGATTCATTTTTTTTATATGTGTAGTTTTTTTCTTTACCAGAAATTCAACAGCTTGTAATTATGACTACTAATGTCATGGCACACTTTGCTTAAGACAAAATACTTTCACTCACTCACTCACACACACACACACACACACACACACACACACACACACACACACACACACACACACACACACACACACACACACACACACTCTTCTGTATTATATAAGATGTTAAGATTTTAGAGTCCAAAAGAATTTGAAATGTAAAACTTTAATTAATCACTGATGCTGTTTGAACTTCAGACATATAAAATGGTGTTTGCTCACAGTTCACTTTTTTTTTTTTTATTGGGTGATGATTTATATGTGGATGTTTCATAGATGTTCTATATAGCAACATGTATCATATAAATGCTTTGTATTATGGGTGTAACAGTATACAAAATTAAACTTTTAAACAACATGGTAGTGTATGAATGAGATACTGTACATTTTTGAAGGACATAAATAAAAATTGCTTAAATATCTACCTGAAGTTTCCGTAGTCTGCTGATTAAAACATTCAATATTATAAAAGGACGACCTCAATATTATTATTACTAGCACTGGAGTATGATTCTCTTACATGGCACACTGTATTGTTATGATTTGCTGTCTATCGGAATTGTAGCTTACCAGGAAGCCAAATTGCTCTCATACACCAGAGCAAAAATCTTGGTGAATTTTTCAGTTCCTGTTTGCTGTAGGGGTTATTCCTACATTTCTTGAGCTAAAATGTCAGTATGTAACTTTATATCATTAAACATTGGCTATTCTGAATACTAAACTATTGTTATGCTATGCAAGCATGTTACTTTTTTTAAAAGTGTTTTTAAAACCTGCAAAAAAAAATAATATTGCTACCTGTGAGTGTGACCCACCAAAAACAGCCAACAGTTGAAGCACCCAAATTACTAATTAATCAAAGTTGTTTGTGTAACTCTGGCTGAAAACGTTAAATGAAATTTTTATTATGGTTAAGGTGCTGGTTACTGATTGGAAGGTTAGGGTTTCAAGCCCCGTTATCACCAAGCTGCCACTGTTGGGCCCTAGAGCAAGGCCCATAACCCTCTGTGAGCCATGTATCATGGTTGAACCTACGCTCAGACCCTAGCAATTTGGGATATGCGAAGATTAGAATAATAATACGAATAATTTCACTGTGCTGTAATGTACATGTGACAAATAAAGTCTATTCTATTCTATTCTATTCTATTCTATTCTATTCTATTCTATTCTATTCTATTCTATTCTAAATACTCCGATAAATGGTTAGGTGATCAGCAAACAGGTGTAAACCTTTTCAGTTTAAAAAGTCTTTTAAACAAAAAGACTAACTCAGTAATATTTAAAAAGGTTTTTGGTGAAACACTAATCAGTAAAAATTAAATTATTAAAAGGGAAACTGCGATTGTAAGCATCTGATTATCTGAGTATCAGTATCTAACACAGTATCACAGCATTTCGTGATATAGTCACACTATATTTGTGATATATTCACACTTTAATCTATTGATTCATGTTCATGGAATTTCCCTCTTTTTTTATGTCACTCAGCATGACTGCCCCTGTCTGCCTCTGGCTCCATAGCAATGGAGGCAGAGGATCATGAATAATTTCCTAATTTTTATCAGCGAATAAGGCAGAAAATATACAGTTACGGTTAGGGTAAGGGTTAGGGTTATGCTATAATAAATGCGTGTATCTCTAATTAACGCAGTCTTCATAAATAACCGGGAGAATAAATGTACTGTATTTTGACTGGAAAGAACCATTGATGATGGTTTATAACAGCAAGTAGCTTACAGAATATAAAGCATTAAAAACAAGGATAAAATCTCCTGATTAAATGTGGAGTAATAGTGCTTGAAGATTAAAAAATAAATAACAAACGAGAAAAAAAAGATACAGCGTCTGTGGTATCCAGTGGCAGAAAGAAATCTTTGGCAGAGCACCAAAAATACTTCGTCTTCAGTGACATGACAAAAGAGGGTTTTTGTCTATAAACACGACATTTTGTGACTATATCACGAAATGGCGTAAGACTGAGCGGCAGTATATATATATATATATATATATATACAGTAATCAACCATTTATCGCGGTGGTTACGTACCAAAACCGCCAGCGATAAACGAAAACCCACCCCAAAAATGCTTTTTTAATTGTTTAAGCCTTAAATCATCCTCTCTCACACTTTAAACACACACAGACATGTTATGTGGCAAATGCAATTCCGCAATAAATCTTAGTATCTAATAGCAATTAATCTGATTCTTTAACCAAACAGATTTCAGATTCCCAAACAGGGCAGCTAGCTTGCCCCGAATAGCGTCAGCATTTTACCGTCCTCTGAATAGTTAGATTTTTTTACACCCACAATGGCTGACGGAGGAAGATAAATTTATTTGTTCTAAGACATATTTAAAAGTACATTTTCAAGAAAAGCTAGACATCATAAGGAGGCCGGCCAACCCCGAAGCTAGTTAGCTTGTCTCAACCCGGGAAAGGGTCTCTTCACCACTTACAGACCAGTGAATACGAGCGGTACCACTGGATTACAGCCTCTGTGGAGCGGTGCAAATTATGAGTCTGTATCTCTGGTGAGTAGGTTGAATTTTATTTGGATTTTTATGTTTTTGTCATGTTATTAGACAAATAAATATATATATATATATATATATATATATATATATATATATATATATATATATATATATATATATATATATATATATATATACAGGAAAGAATAAAACCAAGAGTATAAGGCAAGGACACACCCCTGATTACCAAAACGTTACAAGACACAATCACACACACTACAAACAATTTTTTTACAGCAATCAGCCTATAGAACATGTCTTTGGGGTGGGAGAGGGAACAAGAGTATCTGGAACAAACCCCAAAGCATGAGGAGGATGTGCAAACTCTGCCCACACAGGGTGGAGGCAAGATTCATACCCCAATCCCTGGAGGGCTAAACACTAATCCACCCACCCCCCCTCCGAACTGACAACTCTTTGTTTACTATTTCTCCCCATAATTACTAAGTTGGTATTGTATTGGGTATTAGATATCCGTGTCTGCACCATTACTGAAACTGCCATTTCAGTGGATGCTTTACTATTGAGGAAGGATCAAAGGCTTGTTTTGAAGGTTGTTCCATTTCCAGCCTGCCACTGAGATATGAAGGCATTACTTTGCTGGCATGTGTATCATAAATACTGCCTTTTACTATGACTTCCAGCTCTCTGCAGGGAAGCCATCCTTTTAAATCTGTGTGAAAACAATATACACAGCAGTTAGACAGTAAAGACGATATATTGTGAGGTCATAAATTCTTGATATTGTTTTCGTTCGACTTTTTTTTATTGGTTAAAGCATATAAATGGGATCCAATTAAACTGGATACATAATTTCTATATATTTAAACACACTATACTTTAAACTCTGGGCTCTGTATAACGTTATGAAGTTATAGAGTAGATCTTCAGTAAAACTATAGTGAACACATTTATACCAAAGTATTGAACAAACGAATGTCCTCATAGGCAGTATACAGTACATGGTGGTGTTCTTGTAGTATACTGTATATGACCTTCAGTCTCCAAGAGTGCATTTATTGAAAAAGGATGTATCAGACTGTGTTTTTCCCCTAGTGCACCGAAGAGCTTAAGAAATGTACTTATGTGCTTAGTGAACACACTTTAAACATCATGCATTTAGAAAAAAGTGAAAAAGCTCTATCAGGCTTTAGTAGAAAAACAAAAAACATAAAACTTACAATTTGTGGGCAAAATGTGCATGCCTCATATATGAAACTTTATTTCATATTTATTTCAAAATTTTTATTTCAAAAATATTTTATTTCAAAAACAATGAGCTCTTAAATCGGTGGTTTATATTATTATGCAGTCTTTTTAATATGTGATTGTTTCTATACTTAAAAAATTGCTATGTTTATATATATATATATATATATATATATATATATATATATATATATATATATATATATATATATATATATATATATATAAAAATACCACAGGAAAGTTTTCCAGACAGAGAACTTTGTAATTTCCAGTTTGTTGTTAGTGTAAAGGTTGCTGCTCCATCAAAGAAAATAATAGGTAGGTGAAGGAACAACATGTTATATATCAATAGAGGAAATAACCTGCTTTATGGAAATTCAGCAATAAAGAATTTGTTATGTGGACACCCGACCACAACAAACATATAAGGGTTTTCCCCAAACTGCATTTTTTGGCTTGTTTTTTGAATGCTGTATATTACAATCCCCATTTATTGAAACTAAGAGGCTAAAGCCTGTTCCAGCATAACAGTGCTCCTGTACACAAAGCAAGGGCAATTAAAATATGGTTTACCAAGGTTGGTGAGGAAGAGCTTGAGCGTTTTGCACAGAGCAATGATTTTAATATCACTGAACATGTTTATTTGCACCACATTTCGTGCCAGATATCAGCGCCTGACCCCAGTAATGCTCTTGTGGCTAAATGTGCATAAATTTCCACAGCCAAACTCCCAATATAACCAGAATAGTGAAGCCTTATAAAGGCAGCCAACCAAGCATGGCCATGATTTTAGAATGTGATGTTCAGTGGTCAGGTGTCCACATACCTTTGCCTGGAAATGGACACAAAGTTTGACATGATGTGGTTTAAGTAATACAAAATGTAATCATTGGCAAACTGATGATGTATAAAACTAATAAAATGTTTCTGGTCATGCTGTTGTTGAAACATTTATTTATTTTATCTGTGACTCTCCATAGCTCAAAAACTACTTCAAAAACATTCCTAAAAGCATGTTTTTCTGTGTTTTCACAGAAAAACCTGCATTTACACTTGAAAAAACAACGTTTCACATGAAAATGCAAAAAATTTTAAATTCTATTCAAGAAACTGGTGTTTGTTCTTACAAAACATTATATTTTTGGTTTCATATTATTTGATAGGATTATAAACTAATTTCAAAAACAATAAAGTGAAATCAAGTAGTTAGTAGTTTTGTTTCTATAATACATGGGAAGATTTGGGGCACATGATTTCACCTACAACTTAAAACAAGTTTTCCATTAAACTATTTGGTTTATATTGTTATTTATTTCATAAGCATATACTGTAGTTGTGATTGTGTAAGCATAATTTAACTTGGACTATTCCTGTTAGTAAAATCTTCAAAAAAATGTATTGTCTTCAGACATTTTTTTATAGTCAGTTCATATACATTTTCCATTATATCTTTTAATAATGTATATACTCTTTTTTGTTTTTCCAGTAGTAGTAGTAACAGTAGTCATATAATTTATTATTCAAATATTATTAATAAGATATATGTTTTTACAATATCTAGTTGTCTTTGTAACATGTGTCAAAGTTCCTCCAGTTTCCTCAAGTTTCCACATTTACTGACATCCCAGTAAATGTCCTGCCTTAATACCAGAGGTCCAGGGTAGGCCCCAGACAATCCTGACCAGCATGAAGCAGTCACTAAATATGAATGAATAATGAGGATGTTATCCATAAAATGGCACTGAATTATGTTAATACAGTGCCATCGACTTGATTTTGTCAGGCCGTGACAACACTCAAGGTAGTAGTGGGAGGTTTTGCTGAGATATTTGATAAGTGTAAAATTACAGAAAATTTGGTTAAGGGAGAAAATAGAAAACAAAAACACCACCTCCATAAATTCCCATTCTATTAATAAGCATCAAAATGACAGCAACTCAGCATGCATTTCCACATCTATTAGTCACCTAGCAGATCAAATCATAGACAAATATAATCAACATGAAAAATCCAACCACATAAGTTTACTAAGAAGTGAACACTTACAAACTGTCCTAATATAATCATGCATCCACCTGTGACTAAACACACACACACACACACACACACACACACACACACACACACACACACACACACACACACACACACACACACACACACACACACAAATACGGCCACCCAGAGAACACAGCTGATTTAACGGAAATGGTCAGTTTGTGTGTCTGTGTGTGTGTGTGTGTACATACCCGTGTGTGTGTGTGTGTGTGTGTGTGTGTGTGTGTGTGTATGTGTGTGTGTGTATATGTATATGTATATGTCACATAGTGACACTTATCTGTGTTTTTACGGCCACACCTACTGTTTCCCTCCCAACATTACACAGAGGGCTGACTTACGTGTCGGGACCATATTATCTTGGGTGAAACGTGAGAACTTGTTAGTTGTATAGACATGCCACTTCATTAGAGACTGAGAAGAAAGATTGACAGAGAGAAAGAGAGAGAGAGAAAGAGAGAGAGAGAGAGAGAGAGAGAGAGAGAGAGAGAGAGAGAGAGAGAGAGAGAGAGAGAGAGAGAGAGAGAGAGAGAGAGAGAGAGAGAGCAATGTCCAGCCAGTCTGAACATCTTTGATTGGGGATGTCAAGATAACTGAGTGACTGCCTCAAGGATAATCAGTGTTTACTTGGTGCTGTTCAATGTATGTGTGTGTGTGTGTGTGTGTGTGTGTGTGTGTGTGTGTGTGTGTGTGTGTGTGTGTGTGTGTGTGTGTGTGTGTGTGTGTGTGTGAAAATACGGGTTTGTTAGACGAAAGACGTGACAGGCTGAGAAAGGCCATGTTGGCTTAGTGGCAACTGAAATCTGTTCAAATAGATCAAAGACTGCAGTAATACCCAGCATGGAGAAACAGAGGGAGAGGGATGTGTGTGCGCACATATATATGTGTGTGTGTGTGTGTGTGTGTGTGTGAGTGTGTGTGTGTGTGTGTGTGTGTGTGTGTGTGTGTGTGTGTGTGTGTGTAAAAATAAGTTTAGTATCAGATACCTGGACAAAACCACTTATTCTGAATTTACCCCTAGATATACATGTTTCATAACATTTATATACTAATCCTATACCACTTTTTCTTTACAGTCAATATATGATCTAAAATGCTTTAGATGCTCAGTTGTATGCATTAATTTAATTAAAACAGCTTGACTCTACCTAACTTGGCTCTTGAAAATAGTTAAACAGATCAGTGGTTATGATGTTGGATTTTGATCCGAATGTTGTAAGGTCTAATCCCAGCACCAATAAGCTGCATTAGTAGGCCCCTGAGCAAGGCCCCTGTTGAATTAATCACATGGTGGTGCTAAGCAGTAACCTTCTACTACCTTTACTATTTTCTTATTATAAAATATTCACATTTAACATAAAATTTAAATAATGTCCAATCTTTGCTACATGAGTTTTAGATCACAGCCAATTAAAAGTGTGTGCAACATTTTAATAATAAATGTTTATGAACCAATCCAAATAAAGACATTTATTGTTCTCTGAACAGAAGCAATGCCTGAAACAGTGGACACAGATGAGAATCGCTGGCCAAGTTTTCCAAGTATCTTTACTTTTGAATGCTAAACAGCATGATAACGATCTGCAAATTATGCACACCAAAACCTGGCTAGATATTGGCGTTTTCCTAGCTGAGCATCCACTCTGCAAAAATATCTATGGGTAATTCATTAGCTTTTACCACATGATTGCTAATGCTAAATGTTTGGTAGTGACTGCCTGTTGTGATGAATATAAGGGCAAGCTACCGAATAAAACAATAGCATTCGGCTTAGTCAGATAGCAAGCAGGCATTACAATTTGCTATATGCACTGTTAATAATGGAGGCTTTGTTCATTATAATATAGCTCACTTTGGTAGTTAAAGGGGGCTTCTAATGCTATTTTATAACTATTGAGTTATTTACACTGTTAAAAAGTTGGATTTTTATGCTAAACATAGCCAAAGCATCAAAAACAATTTGAACATGTGACAAGTATTTCTGTGCCAAAAACACTGCTTCTGGGTATACGTTTTGGAAAGTATGGCTCTTTATGACATGATGAGGGACAGAATTCCTTGTATGGGCACTTCCCGGAAGAGTGCACACACAGCAACCAGAGCAAGAGCACGCCCATCAATGTGCTTCATTTGGTTACGGAACTCATCAGCAATGCTGCACAGGACTTTCTCATGAAGAACATTTCGATAGAAGTCTGTTTTTGGATGTGAGGGAAGTATAAGTTTGTTGATATTATGACTATAATGTTTTTGTTCCTGTTTTATTTATAGTGATGTCACAACTTGCAGACGATTGCTACACAAAATCTGTGTATGCTCGCAACTCTTTAGCTCCACCCATGACATGCCTGAAGGAGCTTGGAGAAGCAGAAAGCTGTATCTTCTTTTATAAATCTGATCAAACTAAAGACTCTTAAGAAATATGAGGAATAAGATACTACTTTATAAGTACCTATGATTCATATGAGATTGACTGAAACTGTATGTGTTATGTCCCTTTTATTTCTCAGATCCAAAACATTTACATTACAAAACAGATATACAAATGTACTGAAAATGCACTTGTTTTTGTCTCTTGTTTTCTTAAGTAAGTTCTTACTACAGTAGCAGACCTCAATATGCTTTGTAGTCTCAGAAACATAATTAGATGAGCAAGCACAGAGCCCAATGAGGAGATAAGAAATATAACCATGAAATAGGAGGAGGATAAATAAAGGTCAGAGTGTGTTTCACTGCCCTGACAAGACACAACACCTGCCATACACGTGCCATTTCAATCCAGTTTTATGACCTCTTCATTCCCAGCAAATACATGCCCATGTGCTGAACTCAAAACAGTTGGACCAATCGGTTTTCCCTATAAAATCCATTTGCTATTATTTGTTTACTCATTGTTTACTGTTTCCCTTCTTCTCTTTCTACCTTTGCCCTTTTAATCCCTTACACATTTCTCTAGTCAGCTTTTACAAAATATCTTGGCCCTGTCCCAAAGTCCACAGGAGAGACTGGCACAATAGATGCAATGAGTGTGTGTGTGTGTGTGCGTGTGCGTGCGTGCGTGCGTACATACGTGTGTGTGTGTGTATATGTGTGTGTGTGTGTGTGTGTGTGTGTGTGTGTGTGTGTGTGTGTGTGTGTGTGTGTGTGTGTGACAAGGTGTTTTATAATGCAGTAAGCAGTAATGGAGTCAGCTGTAGCAGCACTGTGTGCACTGCTGAGTGTTTTGCTCAAGGGTTTGCATTTAGGAAAGCACATTATGTGACACCTACACACACGTCAGCAAGCTGATACAGTCGTATATTAGGAGAAAAAAAATCCTAAAATACTATCATCAAAACTAAACCTATTGCAGTTAAAGCCTACATAATACAAAGTCTTCATATTGCTTTCGTGTATTATTTTGCTTGAATTATGTTGACTTATTGTACTGCTGCTGCAATCATATACACTGTCCTAAGTTTATTCAAATTAGAATATGTTTATACTAAAGAGCTGTCAACACAGATTTTTTTATACTACATTTTACTTTATAGTATACAATACTGCTATACAACAATTGGTTCTGGTATTTTCTCCTCATGTCATGATTTCCTTGCTCTTGTTGTCTCTGGCTTGCTCATTAGGGATCTAAATCTACATCCCAAATAATGTAAAGCTGCGTTGGGATGTCTTTGGTTGACAAATAAAAATTAATTGAATGGCATAGTACTTGAAATTGTTGATGATGGCAACCCAGATGTGCACCACATTCCACCTGTCAAACATCGTACGATAGCAACCCTTCATATGGGAAGAATACTACATCTGGTCCAGGCTTCTTTTTTTTCCACGTCTCAGTGAATTAATGTTATTTTGATCTGTTAGTTTTCTTGGATGCCAGAAGTCCACTACACTACTCTATTTTGGCTGACTTCACTTACTAGAGTTCTCATCTCTCCATCTGAAGTGCCTCTCGGCTTGATCCTGAACCCACCTTAGTAAGAAGGACGTGTGCTTTGAGCAGAATTGAAAAGGCCTGAGTCAGTATAGCCAGTACAAGTTTTGAACACAGAGGAAAAAACAGGTATGAAGCTCTTCAAGCATTACAAATGTTTCTTATTATATATACTACATAAATGCATTAATTAAATGTAGCATAAAATGCTAATTGTTTAAAAGTCTAGGCTTAAAAGAGCAGTTTGACATTTTTAGAGCCCTCTGTTGCCTTTTTGAGGAAGTGCAATTATAAGGAGAATATTGACAAGCCTCCACAGTTCCCTGTTCACTGTCTCTTCTTAAACTAATCATGCATCTTGAGCTACTTATTAAATATGGGGGGTGATCCAAACAGTCATTTTCAGGCTTTTTGGAATTTCAGGGTCTTTCTGGAATTTCAGGGCCTGAAAAACCCTTAATCCTCAGTGATCATGAAAAAGAACTGTCAGATTTACTGAATTGCACTAAGAATGACAGTTTCTCTATAACATAACTACAAATAAATCTAATATACAATTCATTTCTTGGAAAGAGACACAATGGTGACAACAGTAACTGAATGGTGACTACAGTTACATTTTAATGCTTAACAATTAATGGTTATTTTATCATTTGTTTTGGTTTGATGTTACAGTGTTGACTACTGCCATGTACTTGGTTTGGCATTTGTTCTACACTGATGTTATAATGTCTGCTACGGGAGGTTTTCTTCAGGTACTAAGCCAATTGAAATACTTTGTTTTTATTTATTTATTTATTTATTTATTTATTTATTTATTTATTTATTTATTTATTTATTTTTATCTGGACTGTGGGCTACAGATTAATAACCTCAGCTCTATAACACGTTTAAAATATATTTGAAATATGATGATGGATCTTAAAGCCATTATAAATTACACATCCTGCCTTTAAAATGAATCACTGGTCTGAAGCCTGCTTGTGCATTAATTTTTCTGTTCAAATGTTTTTTAAGTACATATACCTATGCTATGTCTGATGTGAGTAAGGCTAAGCAAGTCTGTGGGGGAGGAACGAAACAGTGGCTAAACAGGTGCAGGGTGCCGCTGCCAGAACTTGCAAACCGAACACACAAGTCAATCAGAAAAACTTCACTAAATAACACAGACTAATGACCATCTGTACACTTGATAGAGAAGTAGTGGGATGTGTGACTGGAATGTAAAGATGTGAAGGGGGGATGAAAAAGTCAAATGATGAGAGACAATGTGAAGCAGGAGACATATGGAGAGAAAAGCAGTGACAGAAAGAGGAAGTGGGGAGCATGTAAGGGCACTCATAACTGGAACACTCAACACACCACAGCAATGAGTACAGCTGGGTCATTTGAGGTTATATATAGACAGAGAGAACTGAGAATGCCTCTTACACACACACACACACACACACACACACACACACACACACACACACACACACACACACACACACACACACACAGACACACACACAAACACACACACACACACACACACACACACACACTGCAAAAAAGCACCCAACCACCTCAACCTTAAAGAGCACCACATCAACTAATTACATTGTTTTGTGGATCTCCCCTTGTAGAGATGCTATTGGTTGAATGGTTCTTGTCACTTCCTGATGCTCCACCAATCACACGTTCATGAGTGTTGGCAGCTTATTTCGAGCTATGAACTTAATACACAGTGAGGACAAGGGCACGGACAAGATTGCTGTCTGTGAAATTGACTGCCTGCACGATGCTAATCCATTAGCACAGAGGAGGGGGAACATAATTTATAGCGAGAAGTAGGGGCAGGTTTAACAGCTCCAGGTATGGGGAACAAAAGGGGTCAAAAGCCGGCCTATCATAATTAAAGACTAATAGCTTTCTCTTA
The DNA here is from genome assembly GCF_946808225.1 of Silurus aristotelis. Classification (NCBI taxonomy): domain Eukaryota; kingdom Metazoa; phylum Chordata; class Actinopteri; order Siluriformes; family Siluridae; genus Silurus; species Silurus aristotelis. The sequence continues at coordinate 12,812,890 of NC_139590.1, read as the reverse complement.
TTTCCTATTCACTAAGACCATTTATAGTTAAACATAGGGCAGTGGTAGCTCAGTAAATTAGGTGTTAAGGCATTAGGGCAATGGTAGCTTAGTGATTAAGGCACGTTTCATAGATGGCAGCTTGAGCAAGCCCCATCACTCTCAATGACCACAATGTCTCAAATAAAAGTAAAAACTTTTACTATTAAAACTTTTTTGATTAAATACATATACGAAACAAGCAGTAGATATCAATATTGAAATCCCATTTAGGTCTAACAAATAATTCTCAAACAAACTGACTAATATTTGTATCTTTTCTGCTTTATTTCCTTTACCATGTATGTCCATTAGTATTGTATTGTGTTATGACACCATTGGTAGAAGGTTTTAACTCAAGGTGCCAAGCAGTTTTAAAAATTTAGAACTCCATTTAATATTCAGTTTGGGAAATCCAGTACCCTGATGAGGCTTTTAATCTTTCTACTCATCTTATGAGGTGTCATTAGATTAGACACTTAAGATCAGCAGCCTGAATGAAACAAGTGCCGAGTCTCATTTTTTAAAGTGGTGGGAAGAAGCAATAATAAATGAAGACACTGCATATTTATTTTGAGTTTTTAATCTGATTGAAATAGATGTTTGGTATGGTTTTGCTTGTTGCACAGTGGAGCACTGGGTAGTTTTTGTCCAGTGATTTTGTACCTTATTCAATCATAAGCTCAGGTTAATGTCCGTGTGGAGTTTTACATGTTCTCTCAATTTCCATGTGGGTTTGCTTTGGGTTCTCCGGTTTCTTTCCTAAATACAAAAAAACAAACAAAAAACTTGGCAATGAAATTTGCTACACTACATTTTCTCTAGATGTGAACGAGCACACTCAAAGTTTCTAGGAGAAGCCCTAGATCTATTTCCTTAGGAAATTAGGAAATTAATTTCCTAAGGAATTATATTTTTGGAATTATATAGAATTCTACTGAACATTTATCAATTTTTTTGATTGTTTGTTTTTTCAGATGGTATTAATAGCATAAATCATTTAGTTTATGAAGAATAGAAGTAGCATTCTGCAGATATTTTGCTAATGGTTTGTGTATGAATAGAAATGGTTTAATTTTGATAGCATCTGTGTATAAAATCACCCACCATATATTATTATGTGTGCTGTATCGTTTAAGGGATGCCTTATGATTCTCAGCATTAGGTCTGCATGCGAGGGCTTGCAGATGTGTGATGTGTGATAATGTTGGTGCTGAAGGATGGTAGAAAATTGTGTGGGTGTGAAGAGTGACGCCATGTACGCATCAGATGCACAAATACATTAACAGCAGGAGCTCTCCAGTCTTCAGATCTCAGACTACTTGGAAAGAGTTTGCATAGCAGCAACAAAGGGAGAGTGATGCACTACCAGGGTCAATATTGACAGTGTGCAACACATGTCTCGAAGCCTTACCTAAAGATCAAGGTCTGATATCCACACACGGACCCTGATCCACATACACACACACACACACACACCAACCTTAATGCAATGTGCACACATAAAAGCAAACATCCTTGAGAGAGAGTGGGTGAGAAAGCAAAAGGCTATTAGAAAGAGCACTGACAGTATGATTGCAAGGTCCTAAATGCTTTACAAAACACACACACACACACACACACACACACACACACACACACACACACACACACACACACACACACACACACATAATGAGTGGTTGTAAATCATGATATGAACTTATGATTACAGCAATATACAGAAAGCAGACAGAGATGCCTCTGAATCACAGTGGTTAGGGGCTTGAGTGTGAACACAAACATGCACAAGCACACGAGCACACACACACATCGAAAACACACACCCAAGGGTCTCACTGACAGAGCAGCTGGCTGGCTTACGTAAGTGCTGCCTCCTGAGCCATGTAGGGAAGGTTGAGTGAGCAAACAAGGAACCCTCCCTCCCTCCCTCCTTCTCTGTGTGCGTAGGCGGCCTGGGCTTTGCTTGCGTCTGTCTTCATGCTTCAGAAATCCACCAGCTAATTTTGCTATCACTTGTCACCACATAGGCCATTAGAATACACACCATTTTCCAAAACAAGTGAACACGTCAATTAACACTGGCAAGAACACAGGCATTATGGGCTGATACAGTGCTACAGCGGCAGCATTTAGGGAGATGAGCATCCGCTTCTTTGTGCAAACTCATACATACACAAACACATGCACACACCGAGGGTAATAGATGTAGCTCTACTAAATATATGCGTGTGTGTCTGTGTGTGTGTCTGTGTGAGAGACATCCATAGTGGAGACCCATCTGTACGTCGAAGTTACCTCATCAGAATGTTTAGTTGCCATGAGTGGTAGATAGATGGAAAGGGGGAGTTACAGAAAGATGGGAGGAGTCGTTGTGATGTAATTTTACTTAAGTTGCCCAGACTCAGACTCAGAATAAAACACAACTGCCATCTTGTGACGCATGAGCAAACTACATCTGGTTTTAGTGCTTTTATTCCATGTCCTTTATTCACGTTTCTTGTTTGAATACAAAGCAGCATTACTTTAAAGGATCCATTGTGTGAAATCAATCCAGACCTTCAAAATGAATTATAGAGTGCCATCAAACCAAACCATATTAATTTTATTATTAATAATATAACATTGTGTATATATATATATAAACCATACAACATCGCAGGACTCACCACAGCCCTATAAACATTCCCTTTCACTCTTGCAGATACCCTTGTATCACTGATCACTCCTGCTATCACTCTTCTCCACCCACTCCACCCTGCCTGCACTCTTTTCTTCACTTCTCTAACACACTCTCCATTACTTTGCACTGTTGACCCCAGGTACCGGAGGTGCCTTGTTGATAAAAGAGGTCTGAGGAAAATGTGAGCAGAAAAGCTACTCAAAACACACAAAATATTTAATCTGGTGAATAAGCAGACCACATCAAGATCCACTACTGTCAGCCAAGAACAAGAATCTCAAACTGAGCAGGTAAAGACTGGAAAAAAGACCAGTTTTTAATGATATATACAGTGGGGCAAAAAAGTATTTAGTCAACCACCAATTGTGCCCAAATTCTCCCACTTAAAAAAATAAGAAAGGCCTATCATTTTCATCATAGGTACCCTTCCACTATGAGAGACAAAATTAGAAAGAAAATCCAGAAAATCACATTGTCTGATTTTTTAAGAATTTATTTGCAAATTATGGTGGAAAATAAGTATTTAGTCAATAACAAAAGTTCATCTTAATACTTTGTTATATACCCTTTGTTGGCAATGACAGAGATCAAACGTTTTCTGTAAGTCTCCACAAGGTTTTTACACACTTTTGCTGATAGTTTGGCCCATTTCTCCATGCAGATTTTTTTTTCTCCCAGAGCAGTGATGTTTTGGGGCTGTCGCTGGGCAACACAGATTTTCAACTCCCTCCAAAGATTTTTTATGGGGTTGAGATCTGGAGACTGGCTAGGCCACTCCAGGACTTTGCAATGCTTTTTACGAAACCACTCCTTCGTTGCCCGGGCGGTGTGTTTGGGATCATTGTCATGCTGAAAGACCCAGCCACGTTTAATCTTCAATGCCCTTGCTGATGGAAGGAGGTTTTCACTCAAAATCTCACGATACATGGCCCCATTCATTCTTTCCTTTACATGGATCAGTTGTCCTGGTCCCTTTGCAAAAAAACAGCCCCAAAGCATGATGTTTCCACCCCCATGCTTCACAGTAGGTATGGTGTTCTTTGGATGCAACTTAGCATTCTTTCTCCTCCAAACACGACAAGTTGAGTTTTTACCAAAAAGTTCTATTTTGGTTTCATCTGACCATATGACATTCTCCCAATCCTCTTCTGGATCATCCAAATGCTCTCTAGCAAACTTCAGATGGGCCCGGACATGTACTGGTTTAAGCAGGGGGACACGTCTGGCACTGCAGGATTGGAGTCCCTGGCGGCATAGTGTGTTACAGATGGTAGCCTTTGTTACTTTGGTCCCAGCTCTCTGCAGGTCATTCACTAGGTCCCCCCGTGTGGTTCTTGGTTTTTTGCTCACCGTTCTTGTGATCATTTTGACTCCACGTGGTGAGATCTTGCGTGGAGCCAAAGATCAAGGGAGATTATCAGTGGTCTTGTATGTCTTCCATTTTCTAATAATTGCTCCCATAGTTGATTTCTTCACACCAAGCTGCTTACCTATTGCAGATTCAGTCTTTCCAGCCTGGTACAGGTCTACAATTTTGTTTCTGGTGTCCTAGGACAGTTCTTTGGTCTTGGCCATTGTGGAGTTTGGAGTCTGACTGTTTGAGGTTGTGGACAGGTGTCTTTGATACTGATAACGAGTTCAAACAGGTGCCATTAATACAGGTAACAAGTGGAGGACAGAGCAGCCTCTTATAGAAGAAGTTACAGGTCTGTGAGAGCCAGAAATCTTGCTTTTTTGTAGGTGACCAAATACTTGTTTTCCACCATAATTTGCAAAAGAATCAGACAATGTGATTTTCTGGATTTTTTTTCTCATTTTGTCTCTCATAGTTAAAGTGTACCTATGATGAAAATTACAGGCCTCTTTCATTTTTTTAAGTGGGAGAACTTGCACAATTGGTGGCTGACTAAATACTTATTTGCCCCACTGTAAATATATTTACATATTTATTACTTTATTTTTTTCCCTGATTGACAATATTTTGATCATTGTACTTTTATGACACTTGTATTCACACCCCTTTATTGCTGCGTATAATTCAACAAGGTCTGGTTATAATGCATTAAACGTATTTGAATACACTATAATGTTTATAAAATTTGCTGGTTCCATGCCTTTTCTCAATGTTCTTTGGTTTCTTTCAACCTCTCAGGGGTCAGAATGACTAATCAAAACTGTTCTTAGGTGTAAATGAGTGTGTGATCGTTACCTTTTGAGTATGGTTCTTCTCAGTTCTTCTCTCATTTTCCAAATATCGTCTGGTTTGCTAATTAGGAATAAACCTTTAGGAATTGTTATAAAGTTATAGGATTAATAGTTATAAGAGGTGATTTATAAAGTTAAAGGATTTACAGAGTTGGTACAAAGTTTTTTAATCTACTGTGAAGCTGCTTTGTGACAACTTTGTGAAATCCATTGTTAAAAGTGGGATATATATGAAAATGAATTAATGTGACATTCTGTTGTGATCCCCGCTAAACCTGACCAAAATAAAGCACTTACTGGAGACTTAAATATAAGAAAATAATAATAATAATAAAAAATAAAAAAAAAAACAGGAAAAAAACTTGATTCAGTTTGTTTTGAGTGGCTCTTACTCGCAGTGTAATACTACTTTACAAAAATACTAATTAGCATATGAGTTTAGTTACAAAGCAGGATATTTTTTAAAAAGTTTGACAGCTGTCATCTTCACACTACCATATTAGCAGCCAGAATCTTCAGAATCTGTAAATCAATGCAGTAACTCACACAAAAGCAATAATGGTTGGATTTCTTTCTTCATGCATCTGTTAATACAATGAACACCTTCAGAGTGTTAGTGTCCACTGGGAGGTTTTTTCTTTTTATGAGTGTAAAAAATCTGTTGCTCACCTGACTTTACGTTTTACCAGAAACTGGTAGCATTTTTAACACCTTGGTTCTTTTTAAGAATGACTAAAAAAGAACAGCAAATAGACCAGCAGCTGCGGTTAATTCCCATGAAACTGACTTTATTAGATTGTTAAAAATAAAGCTATGATGCTGTTGTAGCAAACATTGAACAGGAAAAAAAACACAGTAATGACAAGCTGTGACAACCACAGCACATCCTGTGTCGTTTAAGGGACCAAGCAATCGTACACACACACACACACACACACACACACACACACACACACACACACACACACACAAGTGGTTCGACATCAGTCATACACACACATACTAGTCCACCCAAAAAGGTGGCAATAATCAGGGATATGAACAAACACATTGCAGTGTCCTTTTACAAAAACATGCATAGCTTAGTACAATGAATGCTGAAATCCTTAAGATCCACAGAGTGTATTCTGTATATCCCACACATTCTAATCCATGATGTTACACTTATCAACCAGTCATAATGCAATTCCTTCACAAAGTCTGCAATAACACAACACGTAAACCCATTTTGAGTGCCTGATATTACACAAACTGTTAGAATGTGCATGTATAAAGTTACATTCGGAACCATAAAATTCATTATGAAAAAAATAAAATAAATACTGGAATGGCAAAACACCAATATGAATATTCCCTTAGTGGAATAATCAAAGAAAAACAGACTGCCTGTTAATTATTTCCTTCAAATACAAAAAAGGTTAAACACGGGCCTGCTGTGCTTTAATATGAACAGACCGCACTAAAGACAAATGTTTTTTTTTTTTAAATGACACAGAGATAAGAATAAAAACAAACTGGTTTCAGCATCGAAGACCAGACGTGTAAACACTCGTTGTTGTTTTTTTTTTTTTTTAAATGAGACAAACGATGTAAGGTGCGATGAAAAGTGGTTCTGATAAAATCCCTGTCAAGAAATGAGACCTTAAAAAAGTTTGTTCTTAAATATGAACATTTTGTAGTGAAAGTCCAAAAAATAAAAAAGCTTAAATGGAATGCAAATAATTAGAGGCTGTTATGTCTACAATTTTTCCTTTGGTAACAGGCTAGCCCCTTTTTGGGAGAAAAAAAAGGTGTATTTAGAATAAGGATAGATCCAAGTTTAGATCTAATAATGTTGGTCACTATTTTAAAGTGCCAGCAAGCTCTAGCCTACTGGTGCTACCACATGAGGCAGAATGTAGTGCTAGGGCTTTTACAACACACTTGACTACTTCATTCTTACTAACACATATACACACACATACATCACACACGACAAGACAAACCATGCCTTTACAGTTCTGAGACTGTCCTGCGAACAGAACGCATGCCAAGCGGATAGCAAAAATAGCATTCTGTTGCTCAAACGATTTTACTGCGACACCAGTTGTAGTGTCACAGTTGTAGCCTTCGTCTCTTTCTTTTTCCTATTGAGACAAACAAATAACTTGAACAGGGGGACTTATATATGTGCAATTATATGATTAGTCATGGTGTAAACTCAAAGCATGTGTTTTCTTTCACTGTTCTCTGTGCTTCAGTACTAAAGTCACTAAAACTGTACAGTCCTGGATGGATGAATTTACTTCTTCTCTTATCCCTTATTTCCCAGATTCCCTTTGACTTTATGCCTTGGCATGGATGAAAATAGAAAGTAATAAAACATCAAGAAAAAAAAAAAATCACAAAAACAAAAGCATCACCTATGAACTCTGTTGCTGTATGTCTTCTAATAATAATCATGGGAATCACAATTATAGTAATTTTTGTGATAAAAAAAAATGTAACAGCAGGCCACAGGGTGGCTTTGAGAGGGCGGAGTTCTCTGTTGAACCTGAGGCAGTGATTGGCCGCTCACTCGTCATTGATGGCAACCTGCCAGACTATGATGTGGCTGCGATCGCTGGTGGTGGGAGCAGACTGCAGCTGCAGGGTGGGTTCTAGTGGTTCCTCGGCTACTACTTCTCTATCTTCGTCACCTGCCAAATACGCAGCCATAATATCAGGATGGCAGAATGTAGTAGTGCTCCTAAGTAAAAAGCTCACAAGTGTGTAGTTTTCTTACCCATCCTGAAGTCGATGTATCCCTCCCCCCCACTCATGACCAGCATGAATTTCGGAAGCTGCTGTCGTGAAGGACTGTCTGAGGAAGGAGAGTGTGAGTCTTCAGGTATGCTGTTAGGTGCTGCTGCTGCTGCTGGAGGAACACATTGACCTGGGGGTAAAACACAAACAAAAACATCTTAGAATTTTGGAAAAGCTATTTTAGAAAAGCTTAAGAGTCATACAGACATTGATACTTAAAAAAGCAAACACGTCCATTTCCCCAAAATAGCATAGAAAGGTTTTTATTTAGTCTACTTTAATTTGGCTGTCTGCCTGAAGAGATCATTTTGATTAAGAAGTTTGTTCAACAAACACAGCTGTGAATGCAGTTAGTCTACTTTAGGATGTCTAAAACATTACAAGATTTGATCATGCTTTTAGATTGTTTTTTTTTTTGGTTTTTTTTAGTGTAAAAACCCTACTGTACATGCCATAAAGATATGGACTAAGCCGAAGTTATATTCAGAATTTCGTGTTTATTATTTGTTTTTATAAGTTAATGCAGTGGTGAATACACGATATAGGGATCATAGTTTAGTGCAATTAACCTTTAAATGCAAATTAAGTTATTTTTCCAAACCATTTACATTAAAGATTGCCACGTAATTTTTTGAGGGGTTTTCCCAGGCTGCTACATATATGCAAACACATGTACATAGGTACACCTAATATATAAATACTTTTACAGGACACTCGACACTTGTAGATATATGGTTTGTGCTTATCTGTTGCTCTATTTGTCAGCCCCTCTACCTCTTGAAGTAAATATAAAATTGTGCCCAATAAATCTAGATCGAATTTTTTTTTATGTTACCTGGCACCGCAGCAAAGAACTTGACTGCATCTTTGTGACCATGGAAGCAAAGTTGAGCATGAGCCATAGAGCAGTACGGAACATACGAGCCCACCGTCCCACCGTCCGCACTCTCATCCCCAAAGACACGTACTGCACCACCGGGCCGGCTCGCTATCGCACCAACACCCCTGTTAGCTGCAGTCCAAAGCAAAAAAAAAATGCAAGTAAGTGAACTGTAAGTGTTTTTGGAAAATCACAATGCAACTGTTTTTTTCTGCATTAAGAGGTATTTTTTTGAAAACTGTGCTTTTGTGCAAAAAAGCAAGATGCGCAGACTGTCTATGTGTAAACAAACCACCTATTACTCAGATGTTAACTATTAAAGCAGATGTGCTTAAGCTATTAAACAGATCATTGTCAGGCAAGTAAGGGCAAAAGAGAGACGGACAATAAAAGAAAAACAACAAGAATGGACTCGTATTGGCTTCAAAAGACACACTTAGAATACTGTGCATAGTACAATAATACTAAAACTGAGAACTTGTTAGAACTTACACATAACTACAGATCAGATGCCAGCTAGTTAGCAGTCACTAGAGGCATCAGGCATGCCCCACAGAGCACACAGGATATTTATATAACTCTTGGCTTTTTAAATACGTGGGAATCCATGAGAGGGAACTGAGAAGCATGACTGGGGTTAGAAAAGTCTAAATACTTCCATTATCTACCATTGGTAGGATAGGCACTACTGAAAAACCAACCTTCTAGACAAGCGGAATCTAACAAGCTTCAATGACAGAATGGCATTTCTTTTGTTTTGTTTTTTTGTCCTTGTCCTTGTTTTTTTTGGTTTTCCTCACCAGATGTCGCCAGTGTGTTCGTGTTCCTCATTAGTCACCCACTTTCTCTACTTGTGTGTCCTTAGCCATGTCTTAAGTTAAAAGATCTTGCCTTTTCGTGTAGCTGTTTTCTTTTTCTTTGCTGAGATTTTGTTTTATTAATAATATTTATTTTCTTGTTTTGTACCTGTTCTACCTGTTGATATGTTTTTGTGTATTTGGACCTTGGGCTGCTTTGTTCCTTTGTCATCATCTCCCTTCAACACATGGAACATTGTTAGAGAACTCAATTCTTACCCAGCCAACCCTGGGTCTAGCCCCAGCCCCAAAAAAGTCTTTATACCGAGAGAACAGATAACTTTACCAGCATAACTGAAATTTGACATTTCATTATACTATAAAGCACTAATTCTAAATATGGCCCAAACTGAATAAAGTAAAGCAAAACAGTATTTTAATAAAGAGAGTGAAAGAGACCCTTATTCATCATAGATGCATGTTTGTGCATCAAATCAGACCAGAAGCTGAGCAAATTCAAATTCCACAAACTGATTTCTTATCAATTTCAGCTTTGCACTTCAATCTGCATTCTTCTCTACACAATGCTGAAGCCAAAATATCCAGTGAGAGAAAACCAGAGATGATAGTCAGACAACTATATGCAGAAGTAAGTGCAAGCTATTGTGTGACAGCAGTTAGGGGGTTATTAGGGTTCTTATTGGAGCCAGTTTGCTAGGCATGTGGAACATTTCCCACTCACCCCTTAGCCTGAGAACTCCATGCTGCAGACCCACAGCTATTGACAGAAATACCCAGAGGAGAGTCAGAGATAGGATGGTAAAAGGCAGACGGAACGACAGGAAATGTGAAGCTAAACAAGATCTTTGTATCTGGCTTCACTCCTCTTGTACATTACTCTTTTTTTGAAATCCTGCACCAAAATATTTGTGAACTCACATTCTGATAAAGGGATAGAAATGATGACACCGTTTCCTGTCCCGACCCAGAGCCGCTTACAGGATACCATGAGCGCTGTGATTCTCACAAAAGAGAAGCCCAGTTTACCTGTGCCTGTTAAGCAAGAGAGGAACTTTAAAGGAAAATGAAATGCAACACACAAAGCTCATGATTCAACATAAACATTTAAAAGTCATTACACTGACGAAACTGCAAATTATCTCCAAATCTGATTATGAGGCTGATACAAAAACAAAACAAAACATTACTTTGTAACTGGGACAATATTGTGCAAATCCAGTGACTGAACAGGCCCTAAAACTTGCTCTAAATAATTCTGTTTAAGCAATACAGAAATAATCTGAGTCCTTTAATGTTTTAAAATAAACCTAATGTTAGAAGTTCCTTCTCACCCAGCATCTTGCTGACATATGGCTCAATGTCCACGTCTTGGAGATGCTGGAAGGTGTGCGCATGGAATAGACGCAGGGTGGAGTCCAACCGGATGGAGACCCAGATCCCATCACCCACCCAGGCCAATTGACGCACCTGACTCTCTTTACGAGGATGAGCGTCAAATGACTTCTGCTCTCACACACACACACACACACACACACACACACACACACACACACACACACACACACACACACACACATTTTAAAGAGTAGATTGCATTACTAATATCAGAGAACAAATTATATTTGACCACAACAAATATATTAGTGGAAGAGAAAATGTGGTTCCAAACACTTTTGAAACAGTGTCATTAACTCCGTGGCATTCTGTTAACACACCCAGTAAGTAATGCACAGCACATAGACCAATCGAAAGCAGCTCTTACAGTTCACACATCAATAATTTCCTATAAATTATTACATGGTAAATTCTAAATATATATGTTCTATGAAATTTTCTGCCCTGCCAAAAAATACTATATATGTTACAGGAAACTATAAATATGCTCTTCTGGTTTAGAGCTGCAATAAAGCATGTAGAACAAGCAAATGGGTGCAAACCTCAATCTTCATTGCTTTGGGATGGACAATATAGATCTTGTTCCTGTAGCCACACCACACTTTATCATGTACTACTGACATACAGCGGATGGAGTGGTGCGGCCGGCCCAGGTCCAACAGATGATAGTTGGTTAAGTCCCACTGGCTATCTATATGATTAAAAAAAATTGACTTTCTGTACAACTGCAAAAATCAGAAATACTTTTAATGAATGATAATACATGGTCTTACCTAGGCCTCTGTGGAAGATGGCAAGAGTACCATCAGCAAGAGCTACAAGCACTCTTCCTTTAACATGGCTGCAAATTAAAAAATGGCATATAAATATCAGTCAGATACACTGCATGCATGCCTTTCCTGTGTATTTTCATAGCATGAAGTTATGTGACGGTCTGATTCAGTTAGATCATCCAGCATTCTTCTTTACTCACACAATATTAAGAATGGAGTCTTTCAGCTTTACTGCATGGAGGCACTTTCTCCACCGGGCCACAGATGAGTGCACATACAGGCTGGAGGAAAGAAAGAAAAGTGACATTGCATGTAATTACATATAAACATGACTGCATATGTTTGTTTCAGATTGTGCATTATGAAAAGGATAATAAAGGTGTGTCTGTGTACGAGAAAGAAAAAGAGAGAGAAAGAGGGAGAGATAAACACTCACCAGCCATTCTGAGCTCCCAGCCACATGGTAGGCAGGGTGCTACTCATCCTCTGAGTGTCTTGCATGATTTTGTCCTGCTCGTTACCTGGAGAAGCTGCTCCATCATTCTCTTGACCTGACTCCCTAGCACACACAACAAACAAAATTAACTTCCAACATACATTCATACAGGCGTATCTAGAACAGTACCTGATTTTCTCATAATAACTCATAATAACTTAGTCCCGTAAACATACAGAATATTGTCTGAAAAGGGTTTGGTTTAAGGAACCAATTATTTTCCAGACATTCTGTCTAATTTAACAGTCACTAAAGCAGAAAGAAAAAATGTATCAACCCCCATGCCACAGACCATAGTTTCACAGAGCGGCACATGTTATGAATGAAAATAGATGTACAGACTGTCAAGAATGTGAAAAAAAACCCTTTCCTTCTCTCTGTACCCACCGCACACTGTCTGTGGCTGTTGAGCTCTCAGTGGGCTGCGCTCCCAGTGGATCTGTGAATACATGCTCAGTGTAAATGCCAGGCTGGCTGGTGTCTGTACCCGATGCCTCCTCCTCTTCCTCAGTAGCCTCAGTGGCTTCCTCTGCTGTGGGAACGCTGTCTTCACTGGGACTGGGTTCCCTAGACAACTCCACTGCACACACAGTAAAGTTACTGTACCACTGACCATTACCACAAAAATCACACCAAACACTAATTTACTAAACATAACTGAGTAAGCGGCTTTGACTTCAGATAATTGGTAGCTAAGAAAACGTTTTACACATGCTTTTTTCAGGTGATTAAACACCAGCTTGAATGCCTGTTGTAAAGCATGTACAGTGAGGAAAATAAGTATTTGAACACCCTGCTATTTTGCAAGTTCTCCCACTTAGAAATCATGGAGGGGTCTGAAATTGACATCGTAGGTGCATGTCCACTGTGAGAGACATAATCTAAAACAAAAACAATCACAATGTATGATTTTTTAACTATTTATTTGTATGATACTGCTGCAAATAAGTATTTGAACATCTGAGAAAGTCAATGTTAATATTTGGTACAGTAGCCTTTGTTTGCAAATACAGAGGTCAAACGTTTCCTGTAGTTTTTCACCAGGTTTGCACACACTGCAGGAGGGATTTTGGCCCACTCTTCCACACAGATCTTCTCTAGATCAGTCAGGTTTCTGGCCTGTCGCTGAGAAACATGAAGTTTTTTGCTCCCTCCAAAGATTCTCTATTGGGTTTAGGTCTGGAGACTGGCTAGGCCATGCCAGAACCTTGATATGCTTCTTACAGAGCCACTACTGGGTTATCCTGGCTGTGTGCTTCGGGTCATTGTCATGTTGGAAGACCCGGCCTCGACCCATCTTTAATGCTCTAACTGAGGGAAGTAGGTTGTTCCCCAAAATCTCGCAATACATGGCCCCGGTCATCCTCTCCTTAATACAGTGCAGTCGCCCTGTCCCATGTGCAGAAAAACACCCCAAAGCATGATGCTACCACCCCCATTCTTCACAGTAGGGATGGTGTTCTTGGGATGGTACTCATCATTCTTCTTCCTCCAAACACGTTTAGTGGAATTATGACCCAAAAGTTCTATTTTGGTCTTATCTGACCACATGACGTTCTCCCATGACTCCTCTGGATCATCCAAATGGTCATTGGCAAACTTAAGACGTGCCTGGACATGTGCTGGTTTAAGCAGGGGAACCTTCCGTGCCATGCATGATTTCAAACCATGACATCTTAGTGTATTACCAACAGTAACCTTGGAAACGGTGGTCCCAGCTCTTTTCAGGTCATTGACCAGCTCCTCCCGTGTAGTTCTGGTCTGATTTCTCACCTTCCTTAAGATCATTGAGACCCCACGAGGTGAGATCTTGCATGGAGCCCCAGTCCGAGGGAGATTGACAGTCATGTTTAACTTCTTCCATTTTCTAATGATTGCTCCAACAGTGCACCTTTTTTCACCAAGCTGCTTGGCAATTTCCCCGTAGCCCTTTCCAGCCTTGTGGAGGTGTACAATTTTGTCTCTAGTGTCTTTGGACAGCTCTTTGGCCTTGGCGATGTTAGTAGTTGGATTCTTACTGATTGTATGGGGTGGACAGGTGTCTTAACGCAGCTAACGACCTCAAACAGGTGCATCTAATTTAGGATAATAAATGTAGTGGAGGTGGACATTTTAAAGGCAGACTAACAGGTCTTTGAGGGTCAGAATTCTAGCTGATAGACAGGTGTTCAAATACTTATTTGCAGCTGTATCATACAAATAAATAGTTTAATAATCATATATTGTGATTTCTGGATTTTTTTTTTTTAGATTATGTCTCTCACAGTGGACATGCACCTACGATGACAATTTCAGACCCCTCCATGATTTCTAAGTGGGAGAACTTGCAAAATAGCAGGGTGTTCAAATACTTATTTTCCTCACTGTACATATATCTGCACATATTCATTTATCACCTTGATTAAAACTGTAAATAATATCTGTGCCATACCAAACTATTAGTAAATGACTTACTCTGGACATCATGTAGACTTGAGTTAATGGTGTACTCTAGTATCTTTCACTGAACTGCCTACTGTAGATTATACAGACACCTTATTCCTGCATAGATTTTAGGGTTTTTTTTTTGTTTGGTATTGGAACTGAATTAATATTTGATGAAGCTGCAAAGGAAATAAATAAACAATTGTTTTTTCACATATTAGTGTTCTGCCATGATAAATACAAAACGTTTTTTATTTGTGTCTACTTATCTCCTGAGTTTTTTTTTTATTCAATATATTTATTTCTGTGTTGAGCAACTATGTGGCTAGACCTTATGTTTACAGTTTGTTTGTAAATTTTTGTGATTATTACAATTATTCCACTTTAGGGGTGTAACGGTATATGTATTCATACCGAAATTGCTCTGTACAAGGCTTTCGATGCCTTTTTTTTGTGGGGAACCTGCACCTCGCACCTCCACCTCCACCTCGCATTTTTATTTATTATTATTAAACTTGAAAACATACACAACAATGCTAGGGGTATAAAAAGAAAACCTAGATTTAGTGCAGTGTCACTGTGGCTACTCACTCTTTTCCGGAAATAAGATTTGTTTTGTGCATGCATGAAAACGCTAAAGAAGCCATAGCGCTAGCGTTAATTGCTAACAAGAAAGTGCTATGGATTCTTTTGCGTTTTCTGTCCAGCTTCAAAGAATTTCTCTTAAAATTAGAAAATCCTGACAACTCTGCATATTGAGTAAATGAATAAAGAATGAAAGGAATGAAGACATTGTTCTGAAAATTTATATCTAAAATGTAAACACACACACACACAGTTGTATTATTTAAATGGGGTCTAAAATATTTAAACTATTTATTTAAAATTTTGCATTTATTTAATTGTATTCAATTTATTTAATTTGTGGCAATGAAATTGATTACTCAATTTAACCGATATAATGTGTATTGCATTAATTTGACTTATTCAATTTTGTTTTTATAAAATATTATTTTATATATCATTTAACGAAGCAGGCATTTCATTTTAAATTGTTTCAGAAATTGTAAATGATTACCATGTTTTTCACAAATGTTATTAATAATAAACTGCTGTCAGGGATTCACCCTGCCACGCCCCCCTCTGTAGCTGTCAGGGATTCACCCTGCCACGCCCCCGTCTGTAGCTGTCAGAGATCCACCCTGCCACGCCCCCCTCGATAGCAGTCACGCTGCTTCCCAAGATTACCGACAGCTGTGGCTCATGAAAGATCAGACTACATAAACTCACGTTCTTGAGTCACAGGCTGTCGGTCGTTATATTGTCAAGCTGGACAATCGCGTGGCTGCTCGACCGCCGGCTGTATATGCGAATTCCACTTCCGACTTGGATTACTCATTGCCGAAGGCTTTATGGATTATGCTTGGGACATTCGAACTCATAGCGGACAACGCGTATCGAGCGGATGTCTTTGTTTGTTGTTTTCAACGGCTTATGAGTGTTTTTGTGTTGTACGGTTGTTGAAATAAAAGGACAATGATCGGACTATATCGGCTTCCGCGTCTGCAGCCTGACAGAACGACCGACCTATACCGAACGCGGATTCGCCATTCCGCGATTCCGACCGCAACGGATCGGCAGCTGAACCCGGCTTCGGATTTCCTCCGGAAGCTCAGTGCCGCTTCTCGCGGTTCAGATCCACAGAAGCCGGATCATGAGAGCGCGGCTGCGCCACGCCCCTCAGAGAGCGCGAGGGGATTACCGGCTCGTTACTCGGGGAAAAAAGACGAATTGGGCGGATTTCTGCAAGGCATCGGCGAGTATGTGGCTGTTAACATTTCCCGGTTTCCTTCCGAACGAGCCAAGATTGCCCTCTGTATTTCCCTCCTGTCTGGAGAAGTTTTCGCCAAAGCCAGCTCACTATGGAGCGCCAAAGGGGGCAAATTCGGCTCACTCGCCGAATTCAGCGGGCTGCTTCTGGGGAAGTTGGGGATAGAGGTGGTGGATCTCCACTACAGTCCCCTTGAGGAGGAAGGTGCTCCATTCCAAGGTTCTCAAGAGCACGCGGCTCCGTGCCGGATCTCCCATGAGCCTGCAGCTCAGCCCCAATGTTTTGATGAGAGGGCTGCTTCATCTCAGGGTCTCTACCAGCGTGCTGCTGTGTTCCGGGGTTCTCGTGGACGCACCACACCATCTCCGAGCGTCGGCGAGCACACCATGCCGTCACAGAGCTTCTACAGGCGTGCCGCTCTGTTCCGAGGTTCCCGTGGGCGTGCCACGCCGCCACAGTGTCTCCAGGAGCGTGCTTTCCCGCCACAGAGTCTTCACGAGAGCGCCGCGCCGCCACAGAGTCTTCACGAGAGCGCTGCGCCGCCACAGAGTCGTCACGAGAGCGCCGCGCCGCCACAGAGTCGTCACGAGAGCGCCGCGCCGCCACAGAGTCGTCACGAGAGCGCCGCGCCGCCACAGAGTCGTCACGAGAGCGCCGCGCCGCCACAGAGTCGTCACGAGAGCGCCGCGCCACCACAGAGTCGTCACGAGAGCGCCGCGCCGCCACAGAGTCGTCACGAGAGCGCCGCGCCGCCACCTCCGGTCACAGAAGGCGAAGTGACTCCTCCGAGTCCCTCTCCAGACGACGCCACATCCCAGAGCCCCTTCCAAGGCGACATCTCGCCCACGGAAAGCTCGGCTCTGCCCCAGGACCTCCAAGAGAGCTCCGCCCAGCTCCAGGTCCCTCCAGAGAGCTCCGCCCAGCTCCAGGTCCCATCAGAGAGCTCCGCCCAGCTCCAGGTCCCTCCAGAGAGCTCCGCCCAGCTCCAGGTCCCTCCAGAGAGCTCCGCCCAGCTCCAGGTCCCTCCAGAGAGCTCCGCCCAGCTCCAGGTCCCTCAAGAGCGCTCCGCCCAGCTCCTGGCTCCTCAAGAGGGCACGACTCCGCTCCAGGCTCCTCCCGAGAGCTCGTCTCCGCCTCCGAGCGACCCCACGAGCTCGTCTCCGCTTCAGTGTCCCAAAGAGAGCTCCACTGATGTCGTGGACCTCCAGGCGAGCTCTTCTCCGCTCGTGGATCTCCAGGCAGGCTTCACCTCATTTCCAGGCTGCTCAGTAGGCTCCGATCTGCTCCTAAGGGTCCCAAGGAGCGCCCCTACGCCCAGGGGTTTCCCTGTGCACTTACCCCGGCTCCAGGACTGCGAAAGGGAAGTTGAACCGCTGCCCCCAGGTTCCACCGACGGCGACGGCTCACCCCACAGTCCCGCAGAAGGCGACGGCTCGTCTCCAGCGCCCGCAGAAGGCGACGGCTCGCCCCCGGGCTCCGCAGAAGGCGACGGCTCGCCCCCGGGCTCCGCAGAAGGCGAGGGCTCGCCCCCGGGCTCCGCAGAAGGCGACGGCTCGCCCCCGGGCTCCGCAGAAGGCGACGTCGGTCCTCCAGGTCCCTCTGACGGCGACGTCGGTCCTCCAGGTCCCTCTGACGGCGACGTCGGTCCTCCAGGTCCCTCTGACGGCGACGTCGGTCCTCCAGGTCCCTCTGACGGCGACGTCGGTCCTCCAGGTCCCTCTGACGGCGACGTCGGTCCTCCAGGTCCCTCAGAGGGTGGTACGACGTTCCTGGTCTCCGCCCGGGACGTCCTCCACTCCCCGGTCATTGTCATGGTTGGCGTCCAGTTCCGGTTCCCCGCCATCGAGATCGCTCCGGCTTCAATCCCCGCCAGGGGCTTTACTCAGCCTCCCGTCAGCACCGAGGGCGTGGCTCCGTTCCGGATCCTCCTGCAAGGTGTTGTCCCATGCCGGCTCTCCGCAGAGGATGCTCACCAGGCCTCCGTTGCTCCCAGGCGTCTAAGAAAGCCTTCCTCGGAGTGCCCTGGCCCGCCTGGCATAGGTGGGTTTTGGGGCGTCAGGTGTCGCCCCTGGAGGGGGGGGTACTGTCAGGGATTCACCCTGCCACGCCCCCCTCTGTAGCTGTCAGGGATTCACCCTGCCACGCCCCCGTCTGTAGCTGTCAGAGATCCACCCTGCCACGCCCCCCACGATAGCAGTCACGCTGCTTCCCAAGATTACCGACAGCTGTGGCTCATGAAAGATCAGACTACATAAACTCACGTTCTTGAGTCACAGGCTGTCGGTCGTTATATTGTCAAGCTGGACAATCGCGTGGCTGCTCGACCGCCGGCTGTATATGCGAATTCCACTTCCGACTTGGATTACTCATTGCCGAAGGCTTTATGGATTATGCTTGGGATATTCGAACTCATAGCTGACAACGCGTATCGAGCGGATGTCTTTGTTTGTTGTTTTCAACGGCTTATGAGTGTTTTTGTGTTGTACGGTTGTTGAAATAAAAGGACAATGATCGGACTATATCGGCTTCCGCGTCTGCAGCCTGACAACTGCATTAATAAATTACGACAAGCTATTTTATATTTTGCATTTCTTCCCTCTAAAAAAAATTTTTTACTGAATCGTGAATTTTGTGTACTGTTACACCCCTATTACACTTACATTTTCAGTTCTATGTGCTCAGCTCTATTGAAATCGTCCTCTGATTAAACCTTTATTCATCCCAATTATGCCTGAATATCTCTTACCTCTACCTCTTACAGGACTGAGGTCTGCCGAAATCTCATTGGTTCCTGAGCCACCTGTCTGAGCTCCAGACCCTGCCCCTTCTGCTGTACAGCCAACAGCTGAGATGCCACTTAGCGCTCCCTCACTGCCATGTGAGCTGTTACTGGCCAAACTACCTGTCAGTGAAGCTTCAAGCCTTGCCTCTGAATCCTGAGGAACTTCTTCTCCAGCAGGAAAGTCTGTCTCAAGTACACCTAAAGCAAAAATAGTAATAATAATTGTCCATCCTATACAAATGACTAATAAAAAAACAAAACAAAAAAACAAGATACACCTCAAACAAAGATCCATTCAAATGGTCAGATAAGCAATGATTAGGGCTGTGTGCTATCTGACCTGGCACGCTGGAAATGCACAGCACATGCGAGTTGCAGACGTAGAAACTATCCAGCAGTGCAGAGGGCTGCGTGGTGTCCAGGATGATAACCTTAGTGGAGGATTGTGCACTGGTGCATATCCAAACACGGCTGGACATGTCCATCTGCAACACCTCTCGTTCCTGCTCCTGACACACATACACACAAGCACATGGTTAGAAAATCAAATTGTAATACAATTTTACTAAACAAAGAACAATAAGAGGACCAAAATGCTCTGTGTAAGACTTACACAGAAATCCAATTAAAATGTCTAAATTCAGCTTCAGTGTTTTAATCCTGTTTTAAAATATTGGAATAATTAATTTAAAACATTCTTTTTTTTTTCGCAGAGATTATCTACAATTTGCAAAGCATGCCAATATTATAAAGAAAATTTGTATTAGAAATAGTTTTTCAGGTTGTATTGATAAAGCCTATCACCTTGTGGTGCTGCTCCTGTTGATCCAGGCTGCTTTGAGAGCCATTCCTTGGTCTGGAGGTCTCTCCTTCAGCTCCAGAGTCATTAACACATACACCTGAGCCTGTCTCATGTGGCTTTCCACCTGCAAGGTTCACACCAGCTGCACACCACAGCTATGGAAAGAACAAAATACACTTTCATTACAAATATATGCAATGCATAATGCAGGATCTGGAGGATAAACTGAAAAAATAAACGTGTACAGTAGTGGAGGTTGTTTGGAGATAAACCATAATGAATGTTGCTACATTTGAACACAACAAGTGGTTTTGTGAGTATAGCCAGGTAATAAACCGCAGCGGGTTTTATACCCAGCAGGTGCACACCTTCATTGAAGAATCTTTCTGATCCAGCGGTCTCAAGTACACAGGCACCGGCAAGTTCATCTTATTCTCTGCTTGCCTTCCATTTGCTTCCTGTTCAGAAAAAATAGAAAAACGTTATTACCTCAGTGGTAGACAAATTATAAATACATTAGCTAGCTTACTAGCTTCAATGTACTTGCCCAGTGCTGTGCTTGGGACAAACCCACAATAAAAACCAGCAACTAATGTAATTTAACTAAAAAGTACTGTAATTTCCGGACTATAAAGCGTACCCATATATAAGCACCAACTGAATTTTACAAATATTTAGATTTTTAACATAAATAAGCCACACCTGTCTATACTAATGTACTTTACACAGGCTTTAACAAAAGACACGTTACACACGGTGTAACTGGTGAAATATGTTGCGCTTCCTTTAGGAGCATAGCGGTATTTTGGGAATAGCATGCCACTGCATTTTTCCACTATTACTGCGTGTGTTCAAGACGAGGATTATGTCTTTATTATTTTCTGATGCTGATTTCTAAGTTTTTTTGACTAACCCGTAACGCTGTTGCCAAGAAAAATAAAAAAGCAGAGTTTTGGAAACCTGTCTGTGCTTATATGATTTCTGTTGCAACTGGAGTTAGCGAGCTCTCCCATGACCCAGACTCAACGTGTTACAACGGCTTGTATCTAAACAGTAGCCTACCAAGAAAGTCATTGTTCAATGTCTTCCTCCTTCCTTTCACAACTATTTCTCTCGGGAGTTTATCTTTTGCTATTGTCGTGCGTTTAAAAAAAAACTTATTTTCTCCCGAAGCCGTGCAGCTCAGAATACAGGTGAGGTGCGTTTTTTCGTTTCCGTTCGGAATTTTCATTGGTCTAATGTTATGGGGTTCAGTTTTTTGGTTTGTGAAACCGGGAAAAACCCAGGAAAAATCCATAAATTAGCCGCTTCTTCGTTTTAGCCCGGGGTTCAAAGCGTAGGAAAAAAGTAGCGGCTTATAGTCCGAAAAATACGGTAGATCAAGCTAATTATATGAATTAATACTCACAATGGAAAAATAAGTGAGCACTTGAATCTTTCATGTGTGACTGCTTTGGTATACAGTAACATAGCAACAAGCTAATAATGGTCATGCATTTGAACATGAACTGAATTATTCAAATGCAGTGCAATTGTTTGTGGTACTATAGTTTTTTGCTGCACTGTATACAATGTTTCCATGTATATGTCTGGAGAGATTGTCTAGCCTCCCAGTAACTTTATATGTGCAATAAAAACGTAGCCAGACCACATCCTTTGTTGCAAATGTGTAGTGCAGTGAGCTTTGCATTACCAAAGTATAGTTGAAGCAGCTGGTGCTTCAACTTGAAAATAACTAGTATTCGGTACTCACTGGTACACTAGCTTGCAGTTACTCTCCATGTTAGCTAGTCATGACAGTAAACTATAATTAATGCAATGATCTTGTAAACTGAAGCTAATGATCTTGCTTAGAATTGCAAAAACAAAAAAAAGTTTTTGCTTTTTAATAATGGTTGTACATTTTATATTTGATGACAATATGACAATTATCTAGCATAGTTTGCTAAATGTAAAACCAACTGAATCAAAGCAGGGGAGATAAAAGCAGCCTACTTATCTCCAGCTTTCTTCTGCCATCAAATAAACTCCCTGATCTATCAAAATTGTAAATTTTACTTGAGTTTAAAATCTTGCCTTGTATTTACTAGGCAGACTCCAGCCGTCAGCTGCCATCCGCCCATCCTCCTTCTGTACGTGAGCTTTGACCTGCCTGTACTGAGCCTTCTTCTGCTCTTTACGTGATGGAGAACTGCATAAGTCCACTCTGTAAGAGAGGAGACATACAAAAAATTCAAATGACACTTTGACCTGAAAAGTCTACAAGGCTTAAAGGCAAATATAGTGTGAGCATAAGTGGTCTGAAGAGTTTGTAAAGCTAAAGCAATACTAAACAGGCCCTTACTCATCTTTGAGAAAGTCAAAGGCTTTGGAACGCTCAGTGGGGAACTGGGAAAAGGTGCTGCTCTTCCTCATGGCACTGGGTGGGTTGTACTTGACATTAGAAGGAGGAGGCTTCACTGCACTGCAACTGGTGCTGGTGCTGGTGCTGCTGCTGGCGGACGAGGGACTGAACAGCCGGCTAAAGCTGGGACAGACAGACACACACACACACACACACACACACACACGGAAAACATGCACAGATGTTAATGGGAACAGGACATACACAACCTTGTCACATGGACAAAGCAAAAGATTGCTATCTGACAGTACAGACCAAATCGTGTCTTTGGAAAACCATGAGAAAACCCTGTGCACAATCCTACACAATACTGACATTCAGGAATTTAGGAAACATATATTTATATATTTATATAAATATATTTATTTATATTTATATATATATTTATGTGAAATTCTGCATAAAATAATATTTGTAAATCAATTTCCAAAGATATTTATCCACAGTCTCAATTTATTGTGTATTAAAATGAACAACAGTAATGTATATTTTGTTAAAGAATAATATATGCATATATATATATATATATATATATATATATATATATATATATATATATATATATATATATATATATATATGTATTATATTATTCTTTAACAAAATATACATTACTGTTGTTCATTTAATACAAATATATATATATATATATATATATATATATATATATATATATATATATATATATATATATATGCATAATATAAAGCAAGTTGTCACAAGATACCAATAGAATTAGAATATTTATTGAGAAATTCTTGAGTATTTGTTCCACCAAAGTTTTTTTATATATATATAAATAAATACACATTTTAAAATTAAAAACAAGAAGACCACCAGGGGGAGACAATATATAAAGCCTAATTAAAAAATTATTTTAATATTGTGTATGAAATGATTCTATACAGAGTTTTACAAATTTATATGAATTATTATTCACTGTACTCAGCTATAATCTAACAAATACAATTCTATTCAGAATTTTGTGCACAGAAGGTATCATTGTAGCCTGCCTTTTAATTTCAAACTGCCATTAAAAATTATTCATCATCTTGTCCAATATATACCGTCAAAAGGTATAAGCAATGACATATCCAACTTAGCTAATTGGTAAAAGCAATACATTATGAACTGAAAAAAACTAAAGACACCACAAGCAGGAGCAGCCCAAGGAATAAATCACAAAAAAAAATGTTTTTTTTTTTTACATCTTTTTGCTGAGGGCAAAAAAGAGGCAGTTAGTATATGATTGTTTACCCACATGCTGAAGACCATGAGCACATCAAGAGATACAAGAAAATAAACACATGTATAATTTGAAATATGAAAAAAAAAAAGTAATAAACAGCTAGGGGAATAATAATGTAGAGAATAACACAATTTTGTGTGTGATGGTTTTCATTTAACAACACACACACACAAAATCGAACTATTATTGTTGATGTAGAGAATGACTATGGTGAAAATGCTTACAATTGCCAGATGCTGGACTTCTTCTTTTCTGCAAGAGTAGGGTTTTCCCTGGAAGCACTAGAGGGGAAAGGGATATTTCATTATATATGGAATAAAGCACACTTTTGTGTGTGATGATTTTACTTTAACAGCACACACACACACACACACACACACACACACACACACACACACACACACACACACACACACGCACAATTAAACTATTATTCTTCAGCTTCAAACACTTTAGCTGTACTGTAACATCTTAGATTCCACTCAGTCATGTCACAGGATACATGTTTACTAATATATGACTTAATTTGCAATGTTCCATTGTACTGTACTATTTTGGATTACATTCATCCATTTTTTAACTTCATTTCCTTTTGAGCTAAAGGCAAAAATACAAGCATTTATTCTGATTCATTTAAAACCTATATTTAAAAGAACATAGGCTGTAATAATAATAATAATTAAAAATAATAATAATAATAATAATACAGGTTTTGGAGTGGTCATGAACAGAAGGTCAGAGGTCTACTTGAATCTTCATCTTCTGTACATGTTTGGAGATATAAAGGCTTTTACACCTCTGACATTATATCATGCTTTCTATAAAAAAAAACAATTCTGTACTATAAACCTAAAGCTGAAAGGTGTTGGGGAGAGAAAGTCATAAACAGTTGAATGAGTGTTTACCGGATCATTTCTGTCCACCTGACAGCCTCCTGGAGTTCCATCAACCTTTCTTTATACTGGTTCCTTTCCATCAGCACACGTGCCATCTCTACCCTGGTGAACCGACGCCTTTGAGCTGTGGGTACATCACTCTGCCAAAAGAAGTCACGCAATATGCTTTAATCGCCATTAGAACTGTAAATGCACTACAATCATGCACAATTATGCTATTTAACAAAGCCATGCTCAATGACATAAGCCAATATTGCACAGTATTTGGGCAAATTATTCTCACATCATCTTCCTCTTTGTTATTCAATTTGGCACTCTCCATTTCAGCCCGAACTCTATAGGTAAAAAAATAAAATGTGTCAGATAGTACATTCATTCATTCATTCATTCATTCTGCTGTTTATCCTGGTCGGAGTTGCAGTAGATCCTAATCTTTAATTAAAGAAATTCTCAGATAAAGAAATGGTAACACAAACTTCTTGAGCTCTTCCTCAAACTCTTTGTTCTTCTCCTCCAATTTGGCCTTCGTCTGCAGAAGTGTGTTGAGCTCTCCTTGAAGAACTTCCTTCTCAGATGTAAGCTCATCCACTTGGACGATCAGGTCATTCTTTACCACATTCAGTGCATTTCTGTGCAAACACACACACACAAACGCACACACACACACACACACACACACACACACACACACACACACACACACACGCAGGGGCACTTTCAGCAATTTGAATTATATTTTTGTTGCAGTAGTATATATTTTTTAAGCAGTCCTACTTCGTTTCCAGCAGCTGTGTGTTTTCCAAAATGAGATTCTCCACTTCTCGACCCATTCCTGCAAATAAATCAGACCAGTTAGAACGTTAGATCACAAGGTTAGTTAGTCTCTCTTTTGGGATAAGGACCTGGTGTGACCCCTGATCTCAAAGAAAAAAAAAGCACACACTGCGACATATAAATGCAAAGAAAGGAAAAGAAATAAAGTAAAGAGTTGAAGAAGCGAGACAGGCAATCAAACAT
The DNA here is from genome assembly GCF_946808225.1 of Silurus aristotelis. Taxonomy (NCBI): domain Eukaryota; kingdom Metazoa; phylum Chordata; class Actinopteri; order Siluriformes; family Siluridae; genus Silurus; species Silurus aristotelis. The sequence continues at coordinate 12,787,433 of NC_139590.1, read as the reverse complement.
GAATAGTCAAGCAGATGGTATGTCTTACCAAGCAAACTCAGGTCTGAAAAAGCATGCAGTCCATGTTAGGCAGAGAGAAAAGGAAGGATGAGGATAGCCTTTAAGTAAACAATGCCAACAAGTAAACCAGAACAAATCATACACTGTGTTCTACCTCTTAGGTGCTCTTATTTGGCAAAAATATGAAATGTTAGTTCAATTTATGTAGTATTAATGAAAAACATGAATGAAAAAAGAATAAATGACTGCAACCATTGTCCATTCACAGAGAAACAGACACAGAGACAGGGAAAAAAAACAGCCAGAAGGGATATATACACACCAGAGTACTCCACTGGGATAAGGCACAAAAACCAGAGAGCAGGAAGACACAGAATGGAGAGAAAGAGTGGTGTTAGCATTACAATATCTAGCATACAGCAGGGACTGACTACACGACTACACAGAACCAGGAAAGAACAAAATACTAAGCTGAAAGATTTAAGCCTTTTAAGGATTAAGCTACATTTAAGGAAGCTTTTATTTTATGGCTAAAATTTCCTTATGTTCTTTAAGCACACATACAGTCTGCAAGCAGACAGTTATAACAATTCTGGGCAGAGACGAGCATTATTAGTTATGGAAAAAAAATGTTGCCTTAATAAATGGTGCAAATTCAGTTTGAACATAGCTCACTTCCATCTTTTTATAAAAAGGCTTCTATTACAATTTTTGGTTTTCTTGAGCATTGATATTTCACTCTATATATATATATATATATATATATATATATATATATATATACAGTGAGGATGATAAGTATTTGAACACGCTGCTATTTTGCAAGTTCTCCCACTTAGAAATCATGGAGGGTCTGAAATTGTCATCGTAGGTGCATGTCCACTGTGAGAGACATAATCTAAAAAAAAAAATCCAGAAATCACAATATATGATTTTTAAACTATTTATTTGTATGATACAGCTGCAAATAAGTATTTGAACACCTGTCTATCAGCTAGAATTCTGACCCTCAAAGACCTGTTAGTCTGCCTTTAAAATGTCCACCTCCACTACATTTATTATCCTAAATTAGATGCACCTGTTTGAGGTCGTTAGCTGCATAAAGACACCTGTCCACCCCATACAATCAGTAAGAATCCAACTACTAACATGGCCAAGACCAAAGAGCTGTCCAAAGACACTAGAGACAAAATTGTACACCTCCACAAGGCTGGAAAGGGCTACGGGGAAATTGCCAAGCAGCTTGGTGAAAAAAGGTCCACTGTTGGAGCAATCATTAGAAAATGGAAGAAGCTAAACATGACTGTCAATCTCCCTCGGACTGGGGCTCCATGCAAGATCTCACCTCGTGGGGTCTCAATGATCCTAAGGAAGGTGAGAAATCAGCCCAGAACTACACGGGAGGAGCTGGTCAATGACCTGAAAAGAGCTGGGACCACCGTTTCCAAGGTTACTGTTGGTAATACACTAAGATGTCATGGTTTGAAATCATGCATGGCACGGAAGGTTCCCCTGCTTAAACCAGCACATGTCCAGGCACGTCTTAAGTTTGCCAATGACCATTTGGATGATCAAGAGGAGTCATGGGAGAAAGTCATGTGGTCAGATGAGACCAAAATAGAACTTTTGGGTCATAATTTCACTAAACGTGTTTGGAGGAAGAAGATTGATGAGTACCATCCCAAGAACACCATCCCTACTGTGAAGCATGGGGGTGGTAGCATCATGCTTTGGGGGTGTTTTTCTGCACATGGGACAGGGCGACTGCACTGTATTAAGGAGAGGATGACCGGGGCCGTGTATTGCGAGATTTTGGGGAACAACCTCCTTCCCTCAGTTAGAGCATTGAAGATGGGTCGAGGCTGGGTCTTTCAACATGACAATGACCCGAAGCACACAGCCAGGATAACCAAGGAGTGGCTCTGTAAGAAGCATATCAAGGTTCTGGCCTGGCCTAGCCAGTCTCCAGACCTAAACCCAATAGAGAATCTTTGGAGGGAACTCAAACTCCGTGTTTCTCAGCGACAGGCCAGAAACCTGACTGATCTAGAGAAGATCTGTGTGGAGGAGTGGGCCAAAATCCCTCCTGCAGTGTGTGCAAACCTGGTGAAAAACTACAGGAAACGTTTGACCTCTGTAATTGTAAACAAAGGCTCTTGTACCAAATATTAACATTGACTTTCTCAGGTGTTCAAATACTTATTTGCAGCTGTATCATACAAATAAATAGTTAAAAAATTATACATTGTGATTTCTGGATTTTTTTTTTTTAGATTATGTCTCTCACAGTGGACATGCACCTACGATGACAATTTCAGACCCCTCCATGATTTCTAAGTGGGAGAACTTGCAAAATAGCAGCGTGTTCAAATACTTATTTTCCTCACTGTATATATATATATATATATATATATATATATATATATATATATATATATATATATATATATATATATATATATATATATATATATATATATACACACACACATTTCTTTTTACACTTTGCAAACCAAATATATCAGTTGCAACAACTACATTGCCAATTAGTGTCATAAATATATTGTGTCATTAAAAACTGGCAATACACAACAGTATGCATAAACTAGCATGCATAATATGTATTTTTAACTTTCATTTGAAAGCATGCTGCCAGATGTTCACGGTCTACTGCTGCTATTTTAGCTCTTGCAAAAGTACTGGGAATTCAGATTTTTCACCTGAGCTACAATGAAGGCTTTTTTCTCTTAGTTCATTTAAAAATCCAAGCTTTTTCATGTCATAGAAAGATTTAGCAGGATTTGTTTTCTTTCTTCCTAGTATTCAGAGGATAAGAGGTGGTGATTAACAAGCTTTTTCTTGGTAAGGAAGAAAGGCACATACCCAGGAGATCAGCTCCTTCATCCACATCCCCAATGAGACCAGAGCCTGCACTCGACAGCTCCTCAAATAGAGAGTCTGTGTTCCTGTTAAACGCCTTGTTCTCTATACCTTTAGTCGGGGTGCTGGAACACATCAGCGAAACGTTAACAACTCGAAAACATGACAAACACAAATAATGATTACAATTTAACATTGTTTAACACAATGTTATTTGTTCATGCTGGACCACAAACTTAGGTGGGATGCCTGGACTGATTGCACGAGTAAGAAGCTCCAACAGAGAATGTATTTCTTAAAGAAATTGCTTTCCTTTAAAGTCCACAGTAAAATGCTTTTAATGTTTTATGTGGCTTTCATTGAATGCATTATGAATTATTGTGTGATTTGTTGGTATGGAAATGCTTCTGAAGCTCAGTAGAGGTCACTAGAGAAGGTAGTAATAATAGCAAGTAAACTGTTAGGAATAAAGTTGCAGAGTATAGAAAGTATATATGAAGAGAAAGTATTGAATAAGGCTAACATCATTGTGCATGATGAGAGGCATCCTTTGTCTTACACCTTTGAATTGCTTCCATCAGGCCGACGCTCTTAGATGTTTGAAAAATAGGGGAAAATGATCTTTTGTTTCCCAAGCAATTACATTTTTAACTCTTCTACCTCTAGTGGTAAGTAATGTGTTTTGTTTGTATGTATGTATGTATGTATGTATGTATGAGTGTATGTATGTATGTATGAGTGTGTGTGTATATATATATCAAATCAATCAATCAATCAATCAATCAATCAATCAATCAATCAATCAATGGCTTAATTTTTGTCTTCAATTGGAGAAAACTGATTCTCGCTAATTGAATACCTGTCCTTTGACCAAAAACAAAACGAAACACCGCCTCCATTACTACATGATTTTTCCGGGCAGAAACGATAAAAAATGTATCTATCTGCACCAATGCCACCCTGTATTTTCCATAAACATCTGCTCCAAACTACACAACATGCACAACACATTCTTTTGATAATAAAACACGCAATCTGCAGTAGACCCTTATAAAAGCTTGCACATTATTTGCATGTCATCAATTTTGTGAAAAAACATTTTTGTGGTAAAAATGTTAGTATATTTTAGAAAAAAAAATGTTATATCTATGTCAGTGCACATGGTAAGGACATAATTGACCCGAAATACTGTATATGCCTTTTAACAGAGTTATAAATTGAGCATAATATTTTCTACCTGGAGCCTTTGTAGCCACTGAGGTCCAGATGGAGCTCTGGGGTTGACTCGATAATAGCTTGCACATCAGACTTGTCCTCATTCTCTGCCAAACCTACATAAACCAGATGGCACTTAATATACACTGATACACTGATATGAAGAAAAAAAAAACATTAATAAAGGAAATTAATGTTTTCATGCAGTTGTGTGATTTTAAGGTACTGAGCCATAACCTTTTAACTTAAGCTATTGATGTAATATTTTTGTGTAAAACAACACGTGCTATATGCAGTGACAATTAAATAACATTTATGACTGATTCATTTTTGAAACAAAACATTAAGTAGGTCATCGTGGTTCATATTAAGAAAACATGTTGAACTTTATTTTGCTCAGGCTGCGCCCGGAAAGAAACTCCAAATTTCTGTCAGGCATCATGCTTTCCAAGATTTCCAAATCTTGGCTCACCTGTTGAGATGGAACGAGTCCCTGGAGCAGCCTGCACCTCAGCACACCTGCTGGAACCATCACCATCTTCCCTCTGACAGTCCAGCCCTGGCTCTGAGGCTGTGGTGGACATAGGTGTGACTGAATTGGAGCCTAACAGCTCATCCTGAAATCAGCAAGTACACACTCTTATTTAAGAAAACAACACAGGTTAAAGGTCACAGCTCTGCAATTACTTGGTGAGAGAGGGGACAAGAGGAACAACCAGGAAATACAGAAAAGAGTATTCAATTCGCTTTTTTTTGTAGTAACAGAGCTTTATATGAACAAAAACGCTTTTTATAAAAAAAATTATAAAATAAAGCAAGGTACTCCTTAGTCATTACAAGAGCCACATTCCAAGAGAAGCTACAACACATCACACAAAGGCTAATACTAAATACAGCAGATAAGTTAATAATTAAAAAAAAACACAACAACGTAACATAATTAACATTCAGAGCTCACTTGTGCACATAAAGACCACAACATAAAAAAGAAAAATCAACCGGCAAAAAAAAAAAAAAAAAAAAAAAGCGCAAAATAAATGTGTTTAGCAATTTATTTTTACACAAACCATAGCACTCCTCTTTAGAATTAATTTCAAAACAAGTTAAGCACATTGTTCTCTAAAAAGAAATAAAAATTTTCAGATTACACTAATTATAGCCACTTGGCAGGACTATGACAAAAATACATTAGCATTTTTTATTAATTAGTGATACTAGTCTAGTTTGATGAATGAATTTTAAGGTGAAAATGAAGCGGATTTCGTGCAATGGTACAACTAAAATGACATGCGATCAAACGGTAAATTAGCTGTATGCAACCACATATCTTCGTTCATTCATCTAGAGCAAAAACATTTATACACCCTAAATGGGACACCAATTACTCTAGTGATATTGTGATCATTTGCTACTGCAGAAGACAAATTGTCTAATCCTTATCCAATAGTTTTTTTTTCCAATATCAAATCCAGTTTTTTGCACTACACATACTCTTCACTTCAGTGGTTGCATACAGCATGAGAAGTGAATGTTGAGAAGCTGCACATGAACCTCAACATCTGTGCATGATGGTGAAATAGACTGCACACACTTGGCTGTTACAGAGCCAACTACCTTACAGTCGTCTGCCAGCATATTCCCCCAAGCCTCCTGTGCACTATTACATTCGCTTTTCTTTGGAGGATCCTCCGCCTCCAGCTGCTTAGGGAAAAGAATTTAAGTGAAGCATGATTCATGGCATGATAACTGTACAATCCAGTATCATGGGTTTGGGAATAATCATAGCAAACTCATGCTTGTCATTATTTAACAAGGAAAAAGGTAACCTCTTTTAAACTTCAATTAGTTTAGCAAAACAAAGAAATTAAATTACAGTATATATATATATTTTTTTTTTTTTTGGGACAAGTACACAGTATCATACAAAAGTGTTAGACTGGGTTTATATTATGAATATTACATTTGATGCCTATTGTATGTCTTGTGCACTAGTGTCATTAAAAATTGGAAGGGGGTCTGAAAGTCTTCTGAAAGAAACAAATCTCCTTTTGGAAAGCTTCAGCATGTTAACTTTTAGTTTGTTTGCTAAATACCAACATATTTTACTCTGTTTATGATTTAATTATTGTATCCAATAATAAAGTCCTTGTATTGAAGATGTTACTTATATAATAAATATTTTAAAAAGTGCATTTATATAAATCTGTGATTACAGCTGGCACTGTTTTTAGAGCCACACTGTTACAAAAAGGAAAGCAACAAAAAAAAATCATACTGTTGATTTTACTGCACTGTTTGATTATCTCAAATAATTTTTAGATGTAAAGTTAGATTTAAATGATTCATGTATATGCTTGTGTATTTGTTTAATATAGTTGAAATGTTATATTTAACTGGTTATTATGCAGTATAATAAATGTTGATATTCAGAATATACATATTCACAGAATCGTTTCTACATCAGCCTATAACTTTTGCGTGGTATGCAATTGTTGTCTGTTGCTCAGGAAGCAGGCACCATGTTTTTTGCATCATGCATTTATATATAATTAATGCTAGAACTTTTTCCAACTTCCCACAGTATCCATCACACCCACATAACTTTTTAAATGTGTTTGTGGTTATTCACATGCATATGAAAGCATTTTAAGCATCAGTAACCACCAGACAGAAGACCTAGAAATCTTGCAGCTTACACTGTCTCAAGTTAATCATTACACTTTTTTAAATTATATATATATATATATATATATATATATATATATATATATATATATATATATATATATATATATATATATATATATTATTATTATTTTTTTTTTTTTTTTTATTTGCCTGGGTCTTCTGTATGGTATATTTTGTCAGGCATAAATACAAGTCAGACATAGATACAGCTCAAAAGCCAGTGAGAGGGAGTGTGTCAAATGGTTTGAGATACTTACCTTTAAAATATTGGATTATGCTTCATTCTCCTGAATCCTAGCAACTAGACTTGATTTATAAGGGATTTATACCAATGCTTTTATACCTTAAATCTTCCTTCGTTAATAGTGTTGTTTAAGAACTTAGATCCTTCAATTACATACACTACCATTTGCAGTACACAAACTGCACACAGCTAAATGTTTGTGCATGTGTGTGTCTTTGACAATACAAAAATATGAAATTTTTTACAGCCCTAACAGGCATGTAAGTGTGTGAATAGATGGAAATGTACCATGATTGCACAGGCTCTTCTATACATCAGACAGCAACCTCTTTCTTGCTCCCGCCTTCAACTTCAAAGCCACATCATTACAAATGCCAAGTGCTCTACTCTGATACACAACACCAGCTGGCAGTTTATTAGCACCAGCATGCTAACACAAACATTTCCTGGAGTTTTTGTATTCTGTCTGGGTTTTTGTATTCTGATGTTATGATTATCGTACTCTTACTAAAGTGAGGTTTGTTGTATTATAGTATTGGTATGTAAGGTGTATTATAGTATTGGTATGTAAGGTGTATGATAGCATTCTTTAGAGCATTAAGTACCTTGAGACTGGTATTCGATCGATGCTGGCTGAGATCAGTGAACCTCCAGCCCTCTGTCCCTGGAGTCTCCGCTCGACCTAGAAAATCAGGATTCTGCGAGTTGTTCCCACCACCACCAGACATCGGGAAGATGCCCAGAGAAAGAGGTCGCTCTTTTCTAGAATACAGAGGTAAATCCAGGGATGTAGAGAAGACAGACAGAAAAACAGACGTCAAATTCTGAGATTCTATATTGTGCATGTATATCACATAAACCAGGAAAGGAAAAAAAGAAAAAAATCACAAGAGGACAACACCATCATTTCACATTTGACATTACAACAAAAATCCAGTTATTACAGGCAACATATAATATTTATATAATATATCTTAGTAAAAAAGTGTGATTGTGTCAGGCTGCAGACGCGGAAGCCGATATAGTCCGATCATTGTCCTTTTATTTCAACAACCGTACAACACAAAAACACTCATAAGCCGTTGAAAACAACAAACAAAGACATCCGCTCGATACGCGTTGTCCGCTATGAGTTCGAATGTCCCAAGCATAATCCATAAAGCCTTCGGCAATGAGTAATCCAAGTCGGAAGTGGAATCCGGATATACAGCCGGCGGTCGAGCAGCCACGCGATTGTCCAGCTTGACAATATAACGACCGACAGCCTGTGACTCAAGAACGTGAGTTTAAGTAGTCTGTTCTTTAATGAGCCACAGCTGTCGGTAATCTTGGAAAGCAGCGTGACTGCTATCGTGGGGGGCGTGGCAGGGTGAATCCCTGACAGCTACAGAGGGGGGCGTGGCAGGGTGAATCCCTGACAGTACCCCCCCCTCCAGGGGCGACACCTGACGCCCCAAAACCCACCTATGCCAGGCGGGCCAGGGCACTCCGAGGAAGGCCTCCTTAGACGCCTGGGAGCAACGGAGGCCTGGTGAGCATCCTCTGCGGAGAGCCGGAACGGAACAACACCTTGCAGGAGGATCCGGAACGGAGCCATGCCCTCGGTGCTGACGGGAGACTGAGTAAAGCCCTTGGCGGGGATTGGAGCAGGAGCGACCTCCTTGGCGGGGAACCGGAACTGGATGGCAACCATGACGATGACCAGGGAGTGGAGGACGTCCCGGGCGGAGACCAGGAACGTCGTACCACCCTCTGAGGGACCTGGAGGACCGACGTCGCCGTCAGAGGGACCTGGAGGACCGACGTCGCCATGCGGGGACCCTGGGGGCGATCCGTCGCCCTCTGTGGAGCTTGGATGCGATCCTTCGCCCTGCGTGGAGCCTGGATGCGATCCTTCGCCCTGCATGGAGCCTGGATGCGAACCTTCGTCCTGCGTGGAGCCTGGATGCGAACCTTCGCCCTGAAGAGGACTCGGGGGCGAGACGTCGGCTTCTGTGGAGCCTGGGGGCGAGACGTCGCCTTCTGTGGAGCCCGGGGGCGAGACGTCGCCTTCTGCGGAGCCCGGGGGCAAGACGTCGCCTTCTGTGGAGCCCGGGGGCGAGACGTCGCCTTCTGCGGGCGCTGGAGACGAGCCGTTGCCGTCTGCGGGACTGTGGGGTGAGCCGTCGCCTTCGGTGGAACCCGGGGGCAGCGGTTCGACTTCCCTTTCGCAGTCCTGGAGCCGGGGTGAGTGCACAGGGAAACCCCTGGGCGTAGGAGCACTCCTTGGGACCCTAAGGAGCAGATCGGAGCCTACTGGGCAGCCTGGAAATGGGGTGAAGCCTGCCTGGAGATCCACGAGCGGAGAAGGGCTCGCCTGGAGGTCCACGACATCAGTGGATCTCTCTTCGGGACACTGAAGCGGAGACAAGCTCGTGGGTTCGCTCGGAGGCGGAGACGAGCTCTCGGGAGGAGCCTGGAGCAGAGTCGTGCCCTTTCGAGGAGCCAGGAGCTGGGCGGAGCTCTCTTGAGGGACCTGGAGCTGGGCGGAGCTCTCTTGAGGGACCTGGAGCTGGGCGGAGCTCTCTTGAGGGACCTGGGGTGGAGCCGAGCTCTCTTGAGGGACCTGGGGCGGAGCCGAGCTCTCTTGAGGGACCTGGGGCGGAGCCGAGCTTTCCGTGGGCGAGATGTCGCCTTGGAAGGGGCTCTGGGATGTGGCGTCGTCTGGAGAGGGACTCGGAGGAGTCACTTTGCCTTCTGTGACCGGAGGTGTCGGCACGGCGCTCTCGTGACGGGTCTGTGGCGGTGCGGCGCTCTCGTGACGGGTCTGTGGCGGCGCGGCGCTCTCGAGACAAGTCTGTGGCGGCGCGGCGCTCTCGTGACGGGTCTGTGGCGGCGCGGCGCTCTCGTGACGGGTCTGTGGCGGCGCGGCGCTCTCGTGACGGGTCTGTGGTGGCGCGGCGCTCTCGTGACGACTCTGTGGCGGCGCTGCGCTCTCGTGAAGACTCTGTGGCGGCGCGGCGCTCTCGTGAAGACTCTGTGGCGGCGCGCCGCTCTCGTGAAGACTCTGTGGCGGCGCGGCGCTCTCGTGAAGACTCTGTGGCGGCGCGGCGCTCTCGTGAAGACTCTGTGGCGGGAAAGCACGCTCCTGTAGAAGCTCTGTGACGGCATGGTGTGCTCGCCAACGCTCGAAGATGGTGTGGTGCGTCCACGAGAACCCCGGAACACAGCAGCACGCCGGTAGAGACCCTGAGATGAAGCAGCCCTCTCATCAAAACATTGGGGCTGAGCTGCAGGCTCATGGGAGATCCGGCACGAGATCCGGTATTAAATTTAGAAAATACCAGTTTTTATGCCGATTGTATCATTTTATATTGTCTGACATTAAACCGGTCGGTGGCGCAAAAAAAGTTTGGGGACCGCTGCTCTAATGTAAATGTGGATTTTCCTAACAAACCTTATTTTTCTCTAAATAAATGTTTCTATTAGTCATGTTCTCTCCCCTCTAAGCTGAACAATGCTAAGTATGTATCAAAATGTAGAAAATTGTTGCAACTATATCAGGTTTATGATCTTATATTGAATGATATACATTTTTAAGAGCATCATATAATGTATATTCACATCTGCATGCTTTTGTATTTCCATTATTAATTAATAATTTCCCTAATATCTACAGTCGAGTCTTACCTGACCCTGCCCAGAGTCCCTGTATCTGAGGCCTCTCCTCCGGTTATCTGCAGAATTTTTATGCGCTCTACATGTTCCATGTAGTTATGAATCATCTGTAGGAAACAAACATTGCTGATGACTTGTAGCAGATATTTAGTATCATAAGCTCTGATGAATAGGAACCTCTGCAAAAAGTGATAATCACCTAATACTTCCATTCTTATTCAATTTACACATATGTCATGGGCAAGTCTTTTCAACTGAGGCATAAACAGCATGGACAATGCTGGTGTGTTACCTCTGTGTGTCTCTGATGAAGAGAATTGTACTCTTTTTTAAGTTCTGCCTCCCGCTCCTCCAAACGGCTTACTATGAGTGATGAAGACAAAAAAGGCACAGAGACGGATAGTAGTAAGAAAGAGAATGAGTGAGAATAATTTTACCGGATGCTACTTGTTTTAAAATAACTTCATTCACCCCCTTGCCTGGAAGAGGCAATGTTAAATTCTGACAATGCCACAGTCATCAAAGTTATGAATTGGTCATTCGTCATGATTAGAAATTATGACATTACTTTCTCACCTCTCAAATAGAGATTTATGTTTTTTTTTATATATTGTTTATGTTGTTACTCCACAATGTTGCATTAAGTGTTTCTGAGATTACATTTTTCACACACATTTACAAGTGGCTTGACTGGATAGAGATCAATTATAATGCTTCACATTTCTTTTAACCCTTTTAATCCATTATTCAGTTTCATTTACAGGATCAGCAGTCAAAACCTTGTAAAGGAAACAGTCATTTAAAGGATTGTTTTACTCCCATATTATGTGAAAGTGTTTGATTTGAAACAGTTGCCATTAGAGAGGACATCTATTTGAATCATGTAGTGCTACCAATTAGCCACTAGGTGACTATGTAGTGAAATCATTTTTATGAGGCTGTTGGTGGAAATTTGTGAGCATTTCAAACACAATGGCTAAGACTGGAATCTTGACACAAGTACTTGTCCTATCTTAGTGATGAAAGGTTTTAATCAATTTATTCAGTAAATTGCATTTCATTTGAGTCAGTGGCTCATAAAGCTTGACCCAGTGGATACCAAACAAACTTTCTTTTGGCTTCTCCCATCAGTGGTCGCCACAGCGGATCATCCGCATGTTTGATTTGGCACATGTTTTTATGCTGGATGCCCTTCCTAACGCAACCCTCCCCATTTATCCAGGCTTGGGACCGGCACTAAGAGTGGCTGGGGTTGGGTTCCTGACCGGGGATCGAACCCGGGCCGCAGCGGTGAGAGCACCGCATCCTAACGACTAGACCACCAGGGACCCGTGACTCAGTGGATCCCAACTGTTTCATAAATTTGACTAAGAAAATGTGTGGACATTTTTAAATCTTGAACGTGAAGTTGGTCAGAAATGAAATAAATTATATGTTCAACAATGTTTAGCACAAAATAAACATTGTCCGTATTGTTTTAGCATGCATTTGCAAATGACTGTTTTCATAAAAAAAAAAAAAAAATTATTACTTCAATGCATTTGGTGCATTTATTTAATTCTGGCAAATGTTCAAATGCTGGTATAATCCAATCTAACATAACTAGCTAAAATCTAATCATATATTCATGGTGGATGTTGTGTCAGGTGCCAAAACGCTCACCCAAACGGTAGCACATTTCAAACAACAAAATTGACACAAATCATGTACACTGCGATGCAAATTGCTCATTCAATCAGTCATTTCTACTAAACTTTTTACTCTGGTCTGACTTACCAAATTTTATATTTACTTTTAATTAAGAAAACCGAACAAAGTAAATTCATTAGAGAATATCACAGTTATGTACAAAAGATTGGTGAAAAAGTCTGTACACTTTTACCTTTAAAATTAAAATCTGTGTATTTTAGAATACAATTAAATACCAAATCCCAATAAAGAAAAATTCTATTTAAAACAATAAAATACAGGAATTTTGTATGCTTTGTCTTCAGTGGAACTAATCTGCACTCATAAAAGATGCTATAAGCTTGTATAGATACATTAAAGTTAATAAGTAATATGAATTATTCAGTAACCAAAGCAAACTATTATCTGTATTTAAATAGTAAATCCTATAAGCAGTGAACATTTAAATGTGAATTTTGAAGGAAAATGACTGCTTGGTCTTCTGTTTCTATACTGCTACCAGAAAGCAGTATGAATATGAATGTTTATGCTCCAGTTATGCACAAACTAGAAGAACTTTTTGTCACATCTCGGGTGGGAGAGGGGCGGTTGGGGGCTCCATTTGACTCCATTTGGATGCAAAACAAAAGTCTGGAGCAAAACTCTGTCAATTTGAATGGGTAATTAGCACATAAATACAACAATGACTAAATAAGAAATCCAGCATTTCACCCAGAAAGAGCCTGCTGTTCTTTGTAAATCCTTGTAATTCCTTACTTGTCGTGTCATTTCTTGCAAAGTTAAGTAGAATTAAGAATGTACTTCTGTACATACTCATAAAAATGAATACATGGCAAAAACCTGAACCAATTCAGACTTTCAGTTAGCTCAAAGTGACACAGCCCTGAAGCCATGGTGACAGATGGAGTACTTTGATGTGTGGATGTGATGTATGGAGTGGCCTTGTGTAGTCTGCACATGAATGTAGATAAATAAATCAGCAGCTCCCATGACAACTCAAGCCCAATGAAGTCAGGATCCATGCTGTAACAGACAGCTGTGTAAATTTCCAATAAAATAAAAAACAGGTATTATGTGTATAAAAATAGGCTTTTTTTTTTTTTTTTTTTTAAGATCCGAAGCAATAATACTATAGCAATAAAATAAAGCGTAATCAAAAATCACACAATTAATTATGATCCTTGTAAAATCAATGATTAATAACAACCTATACATAGGAACTTTTGTACCTTTTAGAGCATGCTGTAAATGTCCTGGTCATGCTTTTACTGGACTATGAGCTCAATGGGAAATATTCCACAGGCAGCATACAGCTCTTGTGAATCATTCACTGCTCACCAGGGTTTGGCACTTTTCTTTACTGAGCACCAAATTAGACAGTTTAGGTCTACGCTTTGATACACATTAGAGCTTTATAATTCCCAAATAAACTACCATACAACGAAAGCATTTCCCATGGATTTGCTGCAGCAGTGACAGCAGTATACTCTGTAATCCTGCTAGAATGGAACTAAGCCTGAATATGAAGCTAAATAATACCTGTGACAATTACACTTGTCAGAAAGAGATAAAGGGCATGTGTGGTAGATGGTGTGACTAAAATTAGGTCATAGCCTAGATTAGCTGCACAATATCTGTGGAGAGGGTTATAAAATCATAATGGAACAAAAGGAAAGAAAAAAAAGAGAGACAAATGTAAACAGAATAAGTGTTACAAATATTGCAGCTACATAATATAAACAAATTATTGGCATACCCCTATACTTACAATTAGTTTGTAAGTAAAGTTTGGGAGTAATATTAATTCCTGTTAATGTTTCCTAGTAAGGTTCCAAACTGAACTGAACTGAAAACATGACGGGTTGTGCTGTTCTTGAAAAAATAAATTTACTATGAAAGGGTGCAGTAATGTGGCAGTTATTACAAATAAATATAATACAATTTCATGCATACAATATCAACACATGCCAAAGTTTTTTGATTTCTTTAATACCTCAGAAATTGGCATTTAAAATATATTACCAAACAATGTATCATACTTGTTAACCAATTAAACATTTTCCCAACATTTGGCATTGCGGAATATCTGAGAGAGAAGTTTGTTTCTGTTTTCGGTTATGTTATAGTAGCTATAAACAGTCAATCCCTAATCAACCTCTTAATGTTCTGTCTCTTGAAGTTAAGATAATAATATAATAATATGATAAAATCACACACAGCCATGTGACAATGGCACCGAGAAAAGTCTTCTATCAATACAAAGCTCTGACTGCTACAATGCTGACACTGTAGCCTCATTCTTCAAATGCCTAATAAATTTGCTTCATACAGAACGATTCACCATACCAAATAATTTATTTGATTTACTTCTGTGATTAACAATTGAATCTGTTAAATGTTAGCTTTTTCGTTATGTACATCATGCACTATAAAATGTCCTGTGTAAATTGCTATTACAGACACAAGAATTTATTAAAGCAAGCGTGTTAATATAGTTAACTTATATTAAAAAAAAGAGAAACGTTTTTTACTTGTTGCAAATTTATTGACACAGTGAATTTATTTTTTTCACATATCCCAGCTTTTTGAGGAAGAGAGGGTTAAAAGCATTGCTTAAATGCCCAGTAGTGGAAGCTTGGCTGTGCTCAGGTTTAAAACCATAAACTTTCGATCAGTAACCCAGAGCCTTAACTGTTGAGGCTCCACTGGCAACTACCAGCACTATTGGAGCCATGCTTTTATAGAAAACAAATCAACATTATGACTAATCAAACTGCTGTCATGTAAAGCAAGGTCATGTGGATGAAAGTGTCTAAAAAAGCTGATTTATATAAATGGCAAGGCAAACAAACCAAAACATAATCTGACAGCAAAAAATTAAACAGGCATAAGTTGGGCGATTAGCAAAGAACAAGAACAAGACTCACAAAGAATTCTGGAACTTGCCTGTTGTGCTTGGCGAGCTAGTGGATATTCTCTGACAATTATTATAATTGTAATATAATAATATTTTAACATGAAACAACATTTGTCTCCACCCCATATTACAAACATATGTTTCTTTATTATTGCAATAATAATTTTTAATCAACTAAAAGTAATGTAACATATGTAACATGGAATCAGAAGGTATATAAACAAATGATACAAAGTGCAGAAATTCAGTTATATTGAGACACATTCAGATTATAATAAAGTGGTAACAATAGTGTTGTCCTAACACCCAACCAGCAACACTAAAACTGCAATACACACTGTGCAACATAATACATAATGCCTGAGCTTAAAGGCTAATAAGACATAGAGTGAGAACATGAAGCAGTACTTACTTTGATCAGCAAAGTTCTTTAGTTTCAGCTCCAGCTGGCGTGAATGTGAGTTCATCTTCTCCATGTGGTTTTGCAGGTCCTTTTTCTCCTGCTCTTGAGAGTCCTCAAACTCGATAAATTTCTGTTTATAGAGAACACAGTAATGAACATGAGATAATGTTAACTATTAAAATGTACATCCAATTAATTTCAGAATTTTTCTTCCAATATTCTGAATATCACAATATCACATTCAAATATTTCATGGCTTCAATAATATGTGTCGGTCTAGAAATCACATTTATCACATAAATATAATATGTATGCTACTCTGTGGCATTTGGATTGCATGTGAACGCAACTTTATTTACTTTTAATTTGCCAAACCTATCAATATAACTATGTAAGAATTACAGAACAAGAGGGAGCCACCAAAGAAATGCACAGATTCTTACATTCTAGTACAATGTCATACAACTGTAGAAAGAACAAGCAGGTCAAAAGTCACAGGATGTGTGACTTTTTAGCGGTTTCATTGTCTGACTTCTAATTCCAGTTTCCACCAATGACCAGTAAGTATCCGGAAAACAGCAGCGGAGACTGGACATCCTGCACTGCTGCTTTGTATGTTTCAGCAGTTAATCTGTTTTCTACTGTGGAATGACCATCGAAATCTACTGTCTCCTGCCTTAATGAAGACCCAGCTTCCACCCTCACTAGACCCCATGCAGTTCGCGTATCGTCCAAACTGCTAAACGGATGATGTCATCTCCACGACCATTCATCTGGCACTCACCCACCTAGACAACAAGGACTCTTTTGTACGAATGCTGTTCATAGACTTCAGCTCAGCATTCAACACAATCATTCCTCAGCACCTGATTGAGAAGCTGAGCCTACTGGTCTTGAACACCTCCCTCTGTAACTGGATCCTGGACTTCCAGACTGGGAGACCTCAGTCAGTCCAGATCAGAAACAGCATCTCCAGCACATCCACACTGAGCATTGGGGCACCTCAGGGCTGTGTGCTCAGTCCACTGCTGTTCACTCTGCTGACTTACGACTGTGTAGCATTGCACAGCTCAAATCATCAATCATCAAGTTCGCCGATGACACAACCGTGGCTAATTGGCAAAAACGATGAGTCAGCATACAGAGAGAAGGTGCAACGGTTAACAGCCTGGTGTGGAGCCAACAACCTGTCTATGAACGTCGACAAAACGAAAGAAATGGTTGTTGACATCAGGAGAGCACAGAGCAACCATTCTCCAGTGATCATCGATGGATTCTGTGTGGAGAGTGTCAAGAGCACCAAATTCCTTGGTGTTCATTTGGCGGATAACCTCACCTGGTCACTCAACACCAACTCCATCACCAACAGCGTCTCTACTACCTGAGAAGGCTGAGGAAAGCTCATCTCCCTCCCCCCATTCTGACTACGTTCTACAGAGGGACCATTGAGAGCATCTTGAGCAGCTGCATCACTGCCTGGTTTGGGAACTGCACCGTCTCGGATCACAAGACCCTACAGAGGATAGTGAGGACAGCTGAGAAGATCATGGGAGGCTCTCTCCTCTCTTTTGCATCCCGCAAAGCCAACAGCATTGTGGACGACTCCACACACCCTTTACACACACTCTTCACCCTCCTGCCATCATGGAAGCGGTTCCGAATCATTCAGGCCATCACACACACACACACACACACACACACACACACACACACACACACACACACACACAAACTGTGTGACTGATCTGTACAACCCAGACTTAACACACACTCGTACTCACTTCACACATACATGTCTTCAGTACCACTCACATTACATCACTTCATTACCATAAACTGTTTACATGCCGTTTTTGCACATCTTTTCTGGATTGCTGCTATTGCTTTTTTGCACAACGTTTTGTTTACATTTTTTGTTACTGTTCACTTTACGTCTCTTACACACCACAGTGTGCAATATACAACAGGTTTACTGGGGCGCTATTTTGTATTTTGTGTTTTGTGTATTTGTCTTACACTGTCTTGTGTTGTCTTGCACTGTACTGTATTGTCTTGCACTGTCTAGTGTTGTCTTTTTCACTGTTTGCACCAGGTTGCACACGATGCACTTTATGTGGCGAAGACACTTACTAGGTCTTAGCCCTGTGTTTTCTGTTTTCTGTAATTGTTGTATGTAGCACCATGGTTCAAGAGGAATGTTGTTTCATTTTACTATGTAATGCGTCAGCTATATATGGTTGAAATGACAATAAAAGCTTATTAACTTAAAGTCCTAACCGAGCCTTTATTAAATATCACACCTATTAGTGCTCATTACTCTGAATAAAGGCCATGCATAAAGAAATCCCCAAATCTGGACAAAAAATGTGGACTTCAATTGATAGTAACCTTTTATTATCTGTATGATCTGCTTTAGTATTAAAAAAAAACAGTAGCCCAAGCACTTGGTCACTGGGAGAAGCCTTTTGGACTAGCACCAAGTGGTACTCAGCTCTGCCCGTCACAACAAAGGATCATGTGATCCAGAAGTAATGCCATCCTGGACTGTCTCACTGTTAGGAGGCTCTCCCAGATTTAGTGATTCCAAAGTTCTAGACTACCATAGGTGCTTCTGCTCTTTTTGTCATTTTTTTTTTCTCATCGCACTGCCAACACTACAAACTGCTTCATTGCCCTAAGATGCAGAAGGTTCTTGTCACTTTATATCCATAAGCTACATTTATAAAAGAACATACAGGCCAGATGTTACTATCAACTTATTAGTTTTAAACACTGTTCAAATAGCTGATTAAAAAAGCAACATGCAGAGCGTTAACAAAATATCTATTTTAAAAATGTCACTTTATGGATGATAGGAAACTTGCAAATAGATTTTTAATAAAACTGCAAATATAAATGTAAAAGAAAAAACTCATACAATTATATTTTTTGATTTTATTTTAAATTTATTATTAAATGTAATAATTGTTACTAAAAAGGAAAAGCTGAAAGAGCATTTTGTAATTAATTTGGCTAATTGGCAACAGGCCAGTAATATAAGTAGTACCAAAAAAATTCTTAGAGAGGTAGAGTTTCTCAGAAGTAAAGATAAGTTCACCAAGCTGAGAAAAACTATGTCTACAAGTTGTGGAACAACTTCAGAATAATGTTCCTCAACATCAACTTTGAAGACTGAATATCTTATCAAAAGATTTGGAGAAGCTGGGGAGATCTCTGTGCCCAAGAGACAAGAGTAAAAATCAATACTAACAGCCTGTGATGTTTGGTCCCTCAGAAGTAAATATGGGTTTCGCTTTACAACACCATGATTCAGTAGTGGACATCACTTCATGGACTCAATAACACCTCCACAAATCATTGTCTGTGAACACAATTCGCTATGTCATTCACAAAAATTTGTTAAATGAGAGTGAACATCTGGCTTATCATCAACTCTCAGGTTGAAAAGCAAAATATACTTTCATCCATCAGGGAAGGCCTTGCATATTTCAGCAAGACAATGCTAAACCGCATGATGTATCTATCAAAACAACATGGCTTCATAGTAGGAGCATCTGAGCGCTGGACTGAACTGCCTGCACTCCAAAACATTCACCAACCGAAAATATTTGACATCATGCATAAAAAATATGATAAAGAACACCCAGGTCTATTGGGCAGGTGGAATCCTGTATCAACACAAATTGGACAACATTCCTCTCCCACAACTCCAGCCACTGGTCTCCTTAGTTCCCTGATGTAAAAAAAACTGTTGTTAAAAGAAAAAGGGATGCCACGTGGTTAACATATCCCGTCTCAACTTTTTCTTGCATTTGGTTTAAACTTTTGTTGCTATTTTGAGTAAATTTTTCTATACTATGTTACCAACAATGCCATTTCTACCTAGAGGATTTTGGGACAACATTCCGTTCCCAAAACTCCAGGAACTGGTGCTCCATGCTAGGGCTGATATCATATAAGGAAAATCCACTTCAAGGTTCAAGCATGACTGTTTATGCAGTCTTTAGGGAGTTATGCCCATGACCTGAATATTGATGCATGCAATTAAGGTTGGCTGTCCTAATTAATTCATGTTCATGCTCATTTTTTCAGGCAGAACTGTCACCAATCTTACACACATTTTTAATAATTTCATGCAGGAAACTCAAATTTTATTGAACAGAAGCCCCACTACCGAACTGGTTAACATGCGTTGGAGGTTTTTTAACCTCAAGAAAACTCAACCCCTTCATTTCCCCAAAAGATCACACTATTATTTTGTCCTAATTATAAGCAAGACAGGCTGTGAGGAAAATTATTGGCTTTTGCTGCAGTGATTGCCGCATGGTTTCCATGTGACAACAATATAATTATAAAGGCTTTGTAAAACCTTACTAGAAATTTGGTTTTGAGGAGTTTACAAAGACCTTTTCAGACCACTACTAAGTGTGTCTATTAGCTGTCCTATCTTTCATACACTGCAAATGTGGGAAATTATCATTACAGGTAAGATATGTGCCTTGTCGTTTTCACACATACACATTTCTACCCTGATGAATGTGTATATGTACAGTTGCATACAACCAACCTCACATATAATTCATTTAACAATTTTCTAGGGGGCTATTGTTCCATCTAAAAGTTTTGTTCTTGCTACTAACGGGCATTCGCTTACAGAATTTTAGAATCAATGCAATGCAACTTTCACCTGTTTTTGTTTCCTTGAAAGAACTGACCACGTACATGCAAAAGAACAAAACATCGGCACATGTTATCTGATTTTAAATGCTGAACACAAGAAGCCAACAGAACCACTTTCTCTGCAACTGTACAACAGGGATAAACGCCATTCTTCCAAAAATTATCAGTCCAAAATCTTACATTGGAATGCAAGTGAGTTGAGGTCTGACTGTGACTGTAAAAGCAATAGTAGATATTATCATACTAATCAAACATTGTTGATGTGGGTGTGGTCATCCTTGAATGGATCACTCCCATCGGGATCACTAACAAACTACACTGGGACTTTTATTTGGTCAGAGAACTATCTAAAGAAAGTGTATTATTTATTTCCCCCATAGTTACATATCCATTATAGTTTCATTGGTTAGTACTATTAAATATTTAAAACTTTCTTTTCTTCAATCCATGGATGCTGTTTTCACGCTAGCTAAAAAAAACTAATAGTTAAACCTATTTTTATTTTTAAATGTGATGACATTTTTTTTTATCTAACATATGTCACTACTTCCAAATATGTCCATCTAGTAACAGCTAGAAAGATCAAAATCCTTAATAGTCATGCTGAGTTATGTTTGAAACAGAATCCCGCCTTCTACTACTCTACTCAGATTTTCTGTATGACTCTGCTGGATTGGGAATGAATGAAGCTGGAAAGAGTGACACAATAAAGACATTCAGAGTGCTGACTCACTCAAGCTGCTCATTTACAGAGCAGTGTGGCCATGTCAGCTTGGACTGCCCAAACCGAAATCTCAACTATGTGGCTCTCTTCGAAAAAATCAGGCAAGAAATAGTACAGAGTTTCAGTAAGTTACCTACATTACACAGCCAGCAAAATAAAAGTACAGATTGTGGAAAGCCTGAATATCCCACGACAGACTCACTACAGGAAGGAAGTTACATTGTGCTCTTATTTATACAAAAGTGATTGCATCATCCCTGCATAATGACAGAAGCTGTTCATTTTCTTATGAAACGTTTGAAAACTAGTACGTCGTTCATGTATAAAAGTGAAAAGTTTTTTTTCTATTTATACCTAATGTTAAACAAAGTATATATAAGGCAATTAATAAGAGCAAATAATTTACTGACAGATTTTAAAGTCACTGTACAACAGTTATATGAATTTGTTGTATTGCCTAATGCTCACCCTACTAAAACACAAAAATCAATTGTGCCTCAACAAAAACGTCTAGCTAAACCAGACAACATGATTTTCTTTCCACAATCTTCGTTTGATGTATAAGCAATATTTCCTCTCAGTAAACTTGTGGTGTAATAAGAAAACACTTGGAGAACTTATTATTCATATTATTCAGTTCATATTAAATTTGCTTCAGTCTGATATAAGAACTCTCATAGAAAGAACAGGAATGAATGAATGAATGAATGAATGAATGAATGAATGAATGAATGGTACTTTAAAATCATACAATTCTATTCGGTACTACAATTAAAAAAAAAAAAAAAAAGAGTTTAGCCTGATTCATGTGATGTAATACTAAATTATGTCCCGTGTAGAACTGCTACTTTGCTAAGGCATTACTTCAAGTCGAGCAGACACATGGACACTAATTCTGCCAAAAAGCCAGCAGCTAAAAGAAGGAAGTGAAGGCTGTAGCACATAGCACATACAACTGGAAGACAGTGGAAATTTGTTTCTATGAAAAGACACCATAAAGTAAACAAAGATTGGTTTGCTTTTTTGTTAAAACATTTCCAGACAATAGATTTTTGGTATACATTCTGCTAGCTTTCTGTACCTCAGGGCAGTGACACCTCAGATAGCATTTTTGCCTCATCTCTCCAGGGTCACTGTTCAATTTATAACTGTCTATTTGCAGATTCACATGTTCTCCTCATGTTCATGTAGGTTTCCTTAAGGTTCTCTGGTTTCCTCTCTCTTTTATAAACATGTGGATTGGACATGCTAAATTGCTCGTAAGTGTGAGTGTGCCAATCCAGGATAAACTTTATCACCTTGTGCCCAGTGTTACCAAAACCTTCTCCAGATCCACACTAACCCATTGCAAGATCAAGCAGCAACTTGACATGAATCAATCAATTAATCAATATAATGTTGGGAGGTGATATACAATTTGAATTGAAAGCGCATAATTTTTTTAAAGCCCTACCATAGAGAACTTTCCACTATTAAAATAGTCAAATATTACTGTTTCCCTTTAATGGTACATTCAGTAATTTAGTACATTCAGTAAAAGACATGATAAAAATCATAAAGTACTATTGGGTTTTAAAATTAAGTAAATACAATGTCTCAGATGAACAACACATGAGATATTACATTGTGATTTATTTTTTTATTTTTTACAAAAATCAAGCCAAATTGAAAATTACACCTTATGATTAAATAACTTGTAAAAACCACATTCAGCAGCAATAATGAAGTAACCATGTAAGTAATTCTGTATGACTGTATGTATCATTCACTCACATCGATGTGAAGGAATTGTGGGTCTCTCTCTTTTTTAACAGTTTTATTTATATACTTTTTTAACAGGTCATTGGCCATAGCATCTGAGATTTAACTCTTTGAATGTGTTGCAGTTTGTCTGAGCATTGCACAGTCTGGCTTTGGGGTGAATTTGCTGGGATATCCAAATTGGCAACTTTCTTGAATGTTTTCCACTTGTGAATAATCTGCCTCACTGTAAAGTAATGAATTTTAAATTGTTTTGCAAATGGATTTATAATCCTTCCCAGATAAATGGGAAGCAACAATTTCTCCTCAAAGATCATTGCTGATGTCTATCCAACTTGCCGTTGTGTTTACCCACACCTGAAAGCTCCAGACCAGCAAATTACCATAACTTTGGCTTTTATAGTAGTGGTCACACTTGCTGATGAGCAGTTCAGTAGCAGTTCACTCAGCAGTACTATTGAAGCAGTACAGGTGTACTTAGCTTTTCACACAGGGGTTTTCCATTTTAGCTTGATTTTTGTATAAAAAATATAAATAAATAAATAATAATAATAATGAGATTGTGTAATGTCATGTGTTGGTGTTTATCTGGGATTGTATTTACCTCATTCTAAGACCAGACAAGAACTAGAGAATTTTTTATTATGCTCTGATACACAAAACCAGAGAATTCATAGAGGGTGTACTTTAATTTTCACATGACTGTATGTACACATTTCCCACCCAAGCTAGAAACTCTAAACCATGAAAGACAAAAGGATTGGCTGTATTATTTAAGATTATTATATTTTCTCCTGTTTACCGATTGGGAGCCACATAGACAAGACGGGACAAATTTATTGACAGCTACCCAAATCCAAATATTCCAAATGCATGTTTGGAAACCCAACTTTAACCCGTGATGACATAAGAACTCTGTAGACCAGGTGTCATTACGGCTCAAATCAGCAGCTGAAAGTTACTGAAGGTATTTAATAGTAGTTCAGAGACTCCAGTTTTTAAACTTAAACCAACTTTTAGTAAAGGGGGGATTTTCAGACTACTGGCGATTGATCATTTTATTCACCCTTATGGTTCGATTAGTGAAATGATGATTCTGACTTAATGTTTGAAGATGAATGGACAGTGGAGAGTGAGTTTATTTTATCAATGCTAAATTCACAACTATGTTCACGATTGTGGCACTGGTCAAAAGATGTAATGACTTACTAAAAATGTTATGATAATGTCTTTACCAGTAAGAACATTGGAAATTCAAATCAAATATTACAATTCGAACTGGGTGGGAAATGTAAGTGCAAAAAAAAGTGATGCTTTTCTGAATGTTTAGTGGCCTAGCCAGACACTGCTCAGTCACAGAGAAGGTCTCTCTCCCACTGTCTGTCTGTCTGTCTGTCTGTCTTCCTCAAGCTGTGCCTTCTGACAGCATGAGGGAACAGAATGTATTTTTATCTCAAAGTAGTAACAGCTGCCTTGTGTCACCACGTTATTCCTGTTTACCAATCGATTCCTAGCCCATTATAAGACTCTGATCGCGCCTCTAGACCATGTGCAGCACAAGGATAAATAATAATAAGGGTTTGTAAACAAAGCATGTATTCTACAAGAAAGATCCGCGTCCAACTTCCGTTCTGTGAAAGGCCTGAGAACATTTCCATTAATGTGGATGTCAGGAATCACTGTAGTTTTGTAGATAAAAGCTCAACACACACAGACACACACATACACAAGCAGACACGCGCGCACGTGCACGGAGCAAGTGGCAGATGTGCCACAGCAAAACAAAGGACGCTGATCTCTCGGGGAGCATCGCCGGACAAGGCTCACCTCCTCGGCGTGCTTCCTGAGCGCCTTCTCGCGCTCGTACTGCGTGATGAGCTGCTCGTTGTCCTCTTTAAGCAGTTCCAGTTCCACTTCGTGCTCCTGATTCTCAGCGAACACCGAATCCAGGTTCTCGAGCACGGCCACGACGAGCGGCATTAGCTCCTTCACCACGTCCTCGTCGTATTTGCCGATGAGGCGCTCAAACTCGCGGTAGATGGAGCTGGCCAGGCCCGACACGCGCTCCGACATGATCGCCGACGTGCCCGGGTCGTCCTGGTACACCATTCCGTCCTCCAGCTCCATTTTCTTTCCCTTCCTGGCGCAAAACAAAGCCGATCTCTATTGCTTGTTTTTGTTTTTTCCTCAGCGATCAGCTTCTTTGCTGTCTCCGTGGAGGCCAACGTGGCACAGTAAAAATCACGAAATCTCCACGGGCTTTGCCGGGAAGTCACCGCCGCTCGGGCCGTTACGTGGAATATCTGCTTTTCCTCCCCGTGGTCTCGGCTCACAACAGCTGACCACACCATCGCCGGTGACGTCACGCCTTCAAGTGCGCTCTTCGGGATTCAGTTCCCAGTGTTCACGAAGGACATATAGTACTAATAATAATTTTAATAATAGAAGTAGTAATAATAATAATAATAATAATAATAATAATAATAATAATAATAATAATAATAATTAACTATCATTATCATCATACGAACAACAGCCATGATTATCAACGACAATACTACTACTACTACAACTAATACTAATAATAATAATAGTAATAATCTAAACACTAATAATAATCATCAAAAATACAAATAATAAGCCTAATAACATTCGTCATAATCATGATCAATGATACCAATCAATCAATCAACAATAATCATTATCCAAATTATTCAACAAGAATGAGAGCAAAAATAGCAAATTACAAAAATGCGGTAATTAATACGGTATTACCGTTGTTGTATTATTATTATTATCAGCAGTAGTAGTAGTAGTAGTAGTAGTAGTAGTAGCCTTATATACGTATACATCGGAGGGGAAAGAGTGTTCATGTATATGGTTAATGTAGTGGTATTTTTTATCCTAATTCTGCTTTAACAGTCTTAGTTAAGACCTACAAACACATTAAGGTTTTGTAACAGGGGGTAAAGCCAAATCTCCCGAAATGCATTGACCTTTACACAATCCTAATGTAGAAGTACCATTTTCGGATCATATCGAATAATTGCTGTGGTTAGGAAAGCATCACTTTTGTTCAGCAAAAAAAAAGTTAAATCACAAAAAAACGCAAGCTATGTTCTTCAATTATAGTTTATGTTCCACATTATTGCATCAGTAGAGTAATGTTTTAAAATAAATTCAGTGATTTTATTTTTAATTGGTATATAAGTTTAAATTATTGATCAAAATCAAGGCAACTTCCTACTTTAATGTAATCAAAGTTTTCCTGAACACATGAAATGTTCCGGATTGACCTCTAGGTGGTGTCGTTTCTTAAAATATATATATTTTATTCATACACTGAATGTATTTTTTCCCTACCCGTCGTTCCACCAAACCCGCCCTGTGCGATTCTGACACTTTGATTGGTCAGTACTTCCTAAAAGCTGCCCACTGATTGGATGTTTGAGTGGCCGTCAAGCAAAGACTATGAAACAAGTACTTTGAAACATAATAACCCGGGGTGGTTCCGTACAAATTAAAAATGTATTTTAAAGCATCTTTATTTGCTTGTAGAAGTTATTATAAGTTAACACATTTTTTGTCTATTAATGAATGAGTCGCAGATTTGTACGATTTCCACGATGCCCGTGGTGTGTTTTCATATTAGGGAAGAATCGCACAACACACAGAATGGCGAATATGTTATTCAGTTTAATGCAGATTACAGACAAGTATATATACACACTGGAAAAAGACCTGAGCTAAAACTGTTCCTGATTGGGTAAGAAGACATGGTAACCAGAGAAGTGTGAACCCAGACAAAGACATTCCGTGTACCTCACATTGTGAAGATCATGTAGATACTGAACAGAAAACATAGTGTGTTTAGAGAACTAGTATGAGTTAACACTAACACCAATACATGCATTAATTAAAGGATTGGTGAGAAATTCATTAGAGTTTTTCTTGGTTATTTTGTTCTCCAATTTCATTGTCTTTTTCTTTCTCTACGTCCAATCGATGGACGACTTCATTGTGCAGGAGGAGGAGGAGGCGTCGTTCTAAATACGGTGGCTTGTTTTAGAAAACACGACCAAATTCTTACTTTTGAAAACCTGGCCATTTTATTTAAACCTTTTAAAAAGTTAAAGAAATTGGGTTTTTCATATGAGCAGGTATCTGTATTACTTTCTTTTACATTCTGTTTACTGTAAGGGTGTTAGTGTGTTTGTCAGACTGACTGTGTTGTTGTTGTCGAGGGCGCAATGAAGAAAGCCAGGAAGGACTCGACATTATTACAACTGTTAAATATAGCTGCTGTTGCTGCACAGCTTATTTAGACAACATTTTCAGCATAATGACTAATTTTGAAGACTAAAACCATTAACCGTAGACCTTAAAACAGACTACAAGGAAAGTGTTAACTCCCTATTTTCCTCAAGCGCTTCCTACTCATACTGAACTTTTTGGTCGCTAATGCTACTTCAGAAGGAGCTCAGGTTTCTGTTCGATACTGCCCACTTGAAACATTGAATATTAAAGATATATATAATATGCATTTATTTTATTTTTTTACTGTAAATCCTTTACAAATCTTTCCAAAGGAAATGAAGTGCTGCTGCTGAAGGCGTTCCATTAAAATTTGAGGTTTAATGGAGGACTTCAAATGGGAATCCAAGGTATAAAGTTTTAATAAAATTATATATGCATTGGGGGAATTTTTTCCCATTCAACAAGTCAGACATGCTGACTTGTAGTGATACAGGTGTTCATTTGTTTTTTCATTCATTCATCTGAGAGAAAACTGGGAATACCCCCTAGATGGGAGACTGGTCCATCACAGGACACCGTTCTTAGATTTGTTCACATTTCGAGGCAAATTAGAGTAAAAACCCAGAAAAGACTCAAATGTCTAGAGTAGAAACCCAGAAAAGGCCCAAATGTCTAGAGTAGAAACCCAGAAAAAAACCCAAATGGAGCAGTTCCGAGGTATTAGTTCTAGTGCAATTAAATCCACTAAAAACAAAAAAGCAAGATCTCATATGCACAGTTATCAGTAGCCATTAAATAAATAACCGTTAATATTGAAAATAGACCAATATGACCATGAAAAAAAAGTTTCTAAACTATATTTTTAAACATTAAATGTCCCCTTAACAGCTAATAAATATAAACCTAACAATTGGAACCACTTTCTCTTTAATTTGTTGTAAAATGTATGTACAGAAGCCGACCGTTGCAACCATTCTTAAAATGAAAAATGATTTGAGTTTTTCATCCTTTTTCTAGATCGCTGACCTCTTGAACAGCAATGCGGGAAAGTATCTGAGTGACCACCCCTTCATCACACTTGTGCTGCTGGTTTTTGCTGTAACAGCCTCAGTACCTGTTGGGCTTTTCTTTGCGTTTGCCGTTGTTACACTCATCACTATTACGGCGTATAGCATCTTTGTTGAAAGTAAGGGATGCGTCCAAGAGTGCAAATAAACCCATAGACAGGATGTTGTTTTAGTGGACCAGTTCTCACTTACTGCTCACATTACTTTACTGGCTATATTTCCTCTACAGTATTCCTGCTGACTATTGGAGGAGTCATCTTGCTTTGTGTTCTCTGCTGTCTTGCGCTAGTGGCCTTCTGGATCTCATGTGTGCTAAGCATTCTGTATATTATTGGCTCACATGTCCAGAATTACTCTTTAATTCCCAGGTACCTTATCTCCCCAGAGTTACTTAACATTCTTACACCAATGTCTTATGCCTAATATTTTCCTTCTGCCCAATAGAGTACCTGAAAAGACAGTTTCCGCAGGAGACATGGAGACAAAAAAAGACCTAAATGACTGAGTGGTAATACAGTCAATGCATTAAGGTTGCACATCCTATTTTCTCTATTTATTACATCTTATATTTCAGCCAGTTAGTGTGCAATGGGATTCAATAAACTGAAATATTTGTTACATTTAAATCTTTTACATTTTCAACTTTTTTATGAGTAGATTTGATCTTTTATTGCCAGAAACAGCATATTGTGTTATACCCTTACATACACTGACCAGCCATAACATGCTTAATAGTGTGCCTTAAGCCTCATCAAGACAGTGACTCCAAGACCTAAAGGTGTGTTGTGGTATCTGGCACCAGAATGTTAGGAGGTCTTTTACATTTTTTAACTTGCAAGGTGGGGTCTCCGTGGACCAGACTTGTTTGTCCAGCACATTCCACAGATGCCTGATCGCCCAATCACCTAATGTTAAAAAATTCTACATTCATCAGATCAGACCACCTTTTTCCAATAAGTCTATTGTCTAGTTCTGATGCTCGTACATATTTTAGCTACCCAGGGCTGTACACTATACGCAGCACTAATCAAGTGTTGTGATTTCTATTGTAGCCATCTGTAACTTTTTTAAGCAATTTGGGCTTCAGTCGATGTGCGTTTAAATCAGCCAAACTAGCCGTCACTACACACGATTGATAGTAGTGCTAATTTCGGGGATATTTTGCCGTCATCTTTCCATCACAATTTGTCAATCACTTGTATGCTTGCCCATCTGCCAACATCCACTTCAACAACCATGGGAGGACCCCTTGTAACAAGATAATTGCTGTAATTTACTTCACCTGCCAGTGGTTTTGATGTTATGGCTGATCAGTGTATATGATACAGAAAATAATATTGACCTGTCAAACCATTCCTGGTCAATTTATGTAATGTTGCAGAGTCTATATCCTTTTAAAAGAAATGTAAGATTGCTGTTATTCCAGGTAATCAGTGTGGTTTGTGAGATTAATGCTTATATTTGTATAGGTCAACATTTATATGTGGGTATCTGATGCCTACTATTATTTTTTTTACTTTTTCTTTTTTTTTTCCAGCAATATTTACTTCCTGCTTTTACTGTAGTTTATTATAAAGGATTTTTGCTTATGTTCATGAATGCACTGTATATGTAACTGTTGCACACATCTACTCTTGAATTTGCAAAAAATTCTTCACATCCTACATCTATGTTGTAAGACACAATTTAGTTATGAAAAGAACGAGCTAAAAGCCTTTTCATTATAAATAAACCATGTTAACTTAAAATATCAATGTACGTTTTGATTAAATAGCATGAAACCTCTAATGCTTTAATATTTAGAAAAAAGGCAAAATGAGGGTTACACAAAAAAAAAAAAAAAAAAACAATTGGCCTGTAAAAATTTTTTTTATTGGAGGCGATAAAGTAAAAACTCAACAAAAATGAAAACCCTAGCAGAATGACTCATCAAGGGGGACATCAAGCATACTGAATATATGAATAAGTATCCAAAACAAAAACACATGTTCTATGAAATCTGTATATATACACAAACACACACATTCACTCTCTCCAGATCTTTTTGATAATATGCACACCATATTAAATTCCATGAGCTTTGTTGATAAATTATTTCATCTAAAGCACAAAATACTCAATTATACTACTATTAATATTATCTTGTCCTGTGTTGTGCATTACATCATGAGTACTGATGACTACAGCCTTAACAGAGATACAAAATCCAGAATAATTTGGAGCCAATATATTGAATAATCAGTGCTGAATGATTTGGCAGTACAAAACACTCATTTTAAAAGACATTTCTGCTTATATAGTGTCTATAATGCTGTTTAACTAAATAAAAGGCATTTGTGTATTTATGAACATGGAAAGGCCTTCGGAGTCTAAAGCAATTTCATGTTACAGTGAAAAAGTAGATGGTTTCAAAAAATTCTGTGGATAAGAATTTGTCACTTATGTCAAATAACAAACTTTACCTGATCCGAGACTTCTAGAAACTTTAGGACCACAAATAAAAATTTCAAAAGTACTTGTAGTAGGAGTTAAAGGGTGTGTTTAATCTGGCCAATCTAACATTAAGTGTTTAAACTTGTGGAACACCTCACATAGAAAAGTAGGTTTACTTTTTTTTTTTTTTTTTTTTACAGCACTAAAAAGGTATTGCAAGATGCTGAAAACAAAAATTTCCATTGCCAAATCCACGAGAAGTCCTCATTGCAGTCATTGTGCTGTCGTTTTTTTCTATCCAGGTGACATTTTCACAAATAGCTGCAGTTTCACATGCGCTTTCTGTCTTCGGCCTCTTGCTGTGGCATTGCTGGCCCGTGCCCCCCATATGAGTCTGAATGGTGACACAGGTCTTCTGTTCTTTGGCACTTATGCTGGCAAGCTTAACTTCTTTCCTTTCAGCACTGTATGGACCACAAAAATAATAGCAGAACAGGGTCTTAATCAAACAGCTTTGTTCCCCAATCAATTATCACCATAGCTCATCGGACTGTCATTTGTTTCTAAGTAACATGACCCTTTGAATAAAGGGTGTTCTCAACTCCAGTCCTGGGAAACTGTCCCATTCAAGCCAACTGATTAGATAATTACGACAATCATGACCTGGATCAGGTATGGTAGGAGAAGCAAAAACTCAATTCAATGCAGGACACTGGTTCCCCAGAAGTGGAGTTTTGAACCCGACAACAAATCACTAAGCGATTTACTCTCTCTGTTTTGTTTTGTTCTAACTTCTTGTCCTTACCTTTTGTGACATAAAGGTAGAAAAAGTCACAATACAAGATGGTCTGGACCACCCCAGCCACAATGGCAATCATGTCAAAGAAGCCCTCAAAGTAGAACCTCCAAATCCAGTTGAAAAGATAGAGGGCACGGTAGACACCCAGGCAGAACAGATAGTGGGTGGTGATAGTTTCAGCCTCTCCGGTCTTACTGATCAGGAAGAGCTGAGGCAGGATGGCCACTGACTCCAGGTAGATGGAGAAGGTCCACAGGATCTGATTTTATAACATAGGGACAGGTTGCCTCCTTTCTGTTATGCAAAATCAATTCATACAGAATGACCTTTACATGTAACCTACCTCCAAAGGGGAAAAGTCATGGTTGACCAAAAAGGCCAGGCCTCCCACTGGAACTACTAGAAACTCTACTCTAAAGGTGTCATGGTTTCCATCATAAGTTGCCTTGAATTTCATGTAGATTAGGTACACAGTGGCATAGGCGCATCCAACGTAGATGATCTAGTAAGAGAAAGTAAAGGGGGAAAAAACGCTGGGGTGAATGCAAACTCTAAATTGTTTGCATCTACAAAAATTATACAAATAACTGCTTACCTTCATGCACGTGTTGTAGAGAGAAATGAAGGAGGTGAGCAGATCCAAATAACGTGTTGTGAAAACCAATGCAAAGAGGATCTGGCTTTTCCCAGAGATTCCTAGAAATGCAAAAAAAAACCAGTCAACGCTTGCATGCATAGACAAGACAGCACATGGACAGCAAGCAAATGTTCATGCGATGACCCAAGCCTAAAAAACAACAGTAATGCTGATAACCAGGATATGTGCATAGAAGTGCAGTGTGATGAAGCCTATAAGGTCCTGCCACGTCACGGGAGAGCTGGAAGTGATCGAGTTAATGCTGAAGGTATTTTACCAACTCTTCATTTACACACAATTCACACAGGTTTTAGAAAGCAATGCAAAGCTGTTAACTCAAATAGTTTGCACTTTGGCATGGCTCGATCGACGTTATCTACTAGGCATTGTTGGTGTTTTAGGGTTATCAAAGAGTAACAAAGCGATCGTGGTCTTTTCTATTGCAAGAAAAATCAGCTATTCAGCAGAAATAACAATGCGAGAGACAGAAAATGTAAAAGACACTCAACATTGCAGCTTTAAAACAACTAAATATTCAGATAATGTAATTTTTGTTAGCGTAAATCAGGGCATCATTCACTGCAATCTTTGTGACTGATAATATCGCAGCAATCGTTAGATTTTCACCATTAAATCTTGCATTTCTTATAGGAGCTACTTTTGACGAGAATCCCTGAGCATTAGCTAGTGTTCGCTGACTAGCTCACTTATTAACCTCAGGTTAAAGCTCCCTAAATTACTTCTCTGTGCCAACAATATACCCCAACATTCATTGTATTTTACCTCCTAATTACATCAATCAGGACTTTCACAATTCAATCAAAATTTACTTGGGCTCATTCAAACGAAAAGCTGTTGACTGGTTAGCTTTAGTTAGCCTGCTAACAGTAAACTAGCCAAAACAGGAAAGAACTGCTTTTCTATTCAAATGAACTGAAAATGTTCTTGTCTGCAGCCCCACAGAAATAAAAACCCCAAAGCAGTGTATAAAATATAAAAAGCCCACCAATGTGCCCCTCTAGCTGCCCCGTTTACCTGCACAGGAGCGGCTTTTCCAGATTTTGAGCAGCAGAATGATGATTGCCGCTAAGTGAGACAGATCTCCGGTCAGCCTAAAGATATTCATTGTGGCTTTTTTTTTGCAGTGTTCCTACAGGAGGCCAAATCGAGACGACGGTTTTCTCTCGGCTGTTACGAACGCGAGACGGCTGAAACGTGCTTGCACCGATTTCCAACACTTTTCCAGCGCATTCCTCCGAGAAATATGGCGAACGCGGGGCGACGTGGCCGGTGGACGTGGCCAAGAGTTAAATTACAATGCAAGCCGGGAAAAGTAGTTAAAGACGGAGCGTGGCTTGGTCACGCCCACAGGGGTGGTGGTGGGAGAGAGGAGGGGTCTGGGTGGCTTAGACCTGGTACCTAAAAAAAATAATAATAATAATAATAAATAAATAAAGACTAGATAGATAGATAGATAGATAGATAGATAGATAGATAGATAGATAGATAGATAGATAGATAGATAGATAGATAGATAGATAGATAGATAGATAGATAGATAGATAGATAGATAGATAGATAGATAGATAGATATGATCTATTAATACTACAATTAATGTGCCAAATAAAATTATATATATAATATATGATTCTCTAGCATTTTCATGCATGCGCAAAAAAAAAATCTTATTTTCGGTATGGAATAGACAGTAACCTAGATATTAATGTTGCACAAGTCAGTGCACTCTTAGTGCCGGTCCCAATCCCAGATAATTGGGGAGGGTTGCATTAGAAAAAGGAATCCAACATAAAACATGTTCCAAATCAAATATGAGTATCATGAACTAAAATTTCATACTGGATCAGTCGGTCCCGGGTAACCAATGACCGACACAGGTATTGTTAGCCAACAGGGTACTGGTGGAAATTGAATTACTGTTGGCCAAAGAAGTAAAAGTAGAGAAAACCAGGGAAAGGAGAAGTGTAGGAGAGTGGAGGTTAGTGTGGGCACTTTTAATGTTGGCACTATGACTGGTAAAGGGGGAGAGATAGCTGGGAAAAAGGGTATTAGGAAGGTTTACTCTCTAGCTTGAAGGACCAATTGTAAGGGAGTTTCACTATATGGTGTGTGTTGATCAGGAGATTGTACTCGCCCCAGCTTGTCAGTAAAAACACGGTACAGGAAACACTCAAACTTTTCTGGGTTTAGAATTGATTGTGTGTGATTCTTGCTGTCATCTACTAGATGTTTTTGGTAGGTTGCGTGATGCTGAATGACCACTGCTGCTCGGTTTCTGGCCTTTTATACTCTCGATGGAGAACGGTTCACTGTGATGTCAGTGGTAAACTGTGTATCTGCCTCTAGTGGTGAAGCGTGGAAATACAACTGAATGGGAATCCTTTCCGACAAAGGGAGTAAGGCCAGGAACATTGGAAGTGGGTTTAAACTGTTCTATCATGGTGTGGATGAAAAGATAAATTGTGTAGGGGTGACACAGAAGGAAGAGTACAGTAAGAGTGTAGTGGAGGTGAAGAGAGCTTCTGATAGAGTGAATGTCATCAGTGCCTATGCTCCACAAGTGGGCTGTCAGATGGAGGAGAAGGTGGTGAGGTGATGAGGAGGTGAAGGGTAGATATGGCCTTAAGGAGAGTAATGTGAAAGGGCAGATGGTGGTAGATTTTGCTAAAAGCATGGAAATGGTAGTGGTAAATACTTATTTTAATGTATTTTAATTTTAATGTGATGTATTAGAGTGGAGGAAGGTGCACACAGGTGGACTATTCTCTTCTATTCTATGCAGGAGATGCAACCTGAAAGAGATTGAAGACTGTAAGGTGTTGGCAAGGGACAGTTTAGCTAAAGGATTTCTACCGATTGGCCAAGCAGAGGGGAGAAGCTGGGAAAAATGTGCTGCAAATTTGTTTAATAAAGGATGCAGATGGAAAAGGGTTAAATAGTGAGGAGAGTGTGTTAAGAAGGTGAAGTGAGTATTTTGAGCAGCTGATGAAGGAGGAAAATGAGAGAGAGAGAAGGTCGGGTGGTGTGGAGATTGTGAAGCAGGAAGTGGATAGGATTAGTAAGGAGTAAGTGAGAGCAGCTATTAAGAGGATGAAGAGTGGAAAGTCGGTTGGACCAGATGACATACCAGTAGAAGCATGAAAATGTTTAGGAGAGATGGCAGTGGAGTTTTGAACCAAATTGTTCAACAAAAGTTTGGAAGATGAGAGGATGCCTGAGGAATGGAGAAGGAGTGTGCTGGTACAGGTTTTTAAGAATAAGGGAGATGTGCAGACCTGCAGTAACTACAGAGGAATAAAGTTGAACAGTCACACAATGTGGTTATGGGAAAGAGTAGTAGAAGCCAAGCTGAGAAAAGAGGTGACCATCTGTGAGCAACAGTATGGTTTCATGCCAAAAAAGAGCACCACAGATGCAATACTTGCTTTAAAAATATTGATGGAGTATAGAGTAAAGAAAGTATAGAGTACAGAGAAGGTCAGAAGAAATAATTTTATTAGAGAGACCGTGCATGTATGAAGTTTTGGAGACAAGGCGAGGGGGTCTAGATTAAGATGGTTTGGACATGTGCAGAGGAGGGACATGGGGTATATCGGTAGGAGAATGCTAAGGATGGAGCCGCCAGGAAGAAGGAAAAGAGGACGGCCAAGAAGGATGTTTATGGATGTGGTGAGGGAAGACATGCAGGTAGTTGGTTTAAAAGAAGAAGATGTAGAAGACATCTACCATATAGCACTATTTACATAGCTGTGGATTTTTAAAAACCCAACTTCAAGCAGTATCACATTATAAAAAGAAACTGAATAAATTTTCTTCTAATTTATTGTACAATCATGTACAATCATGTCACAGGGGTATGGAGACGGATGAACCGCTGTGGCGACCCATAACGGGAGCAGCTGAAAGAAGAAAAAGAAGAAGAGTGAATAGCCACAGTGACATTGCGTTAAATTCTAATTATAGTATAAGTTTATGTTAACAGTGTGCATATACTTACAATACTTACAATATACTTACAATGTGTTTGAAAGTATATTATCACTAAAACATAAATTTTCAACATCAACATCAAATACATATATAACTCATTTTATGTAATTGCTTTATTAAAAGTTTTGTAAAACTGGGTTCAAGCAATTAAAAATGTTAATTAAAATGCATCATTAAATAAAAGATGTATTGTGGTTGGGTAAAACTGATATATCACACTTTAACATCTGAAACTATTGGGATAACAGATGGACAAAAATAAATCACCTTTAGGGACTAATAGTGTAATTAAAATATATTAAAATGGGAGAATTACTTTATTATACAAATCTACCATATAGCATCATTTACATAGTTGTGGATTTTTAAAACCACAACTTCAAGCAATATCACATTATAAAAAGAAACTGCATAAATGTTCTTCTAATTTATTATACAATCATGCATCAGTTGTAAATCTGCAGTCACGGATGCATGCATTAGGTTGTGTATGGGTGGCAGGATGTGTGCATGAGTCAGATATACTCTGGGATGTGTTTGCTCCTGTGTGGTGAGTCTTCCTCTCCCCCCTGGTCTGAAGCAAACTGTAATTACCTGTTGGAATACAAACACTATAATTAACTTCAAAACAAACATCAAATAAATACAAACTAAATCTAGAAGGACACAATGCTTTCAGAGTGCCTAAAAGAAACCTCGAATCTCCTTATGGTTATATTTATTTGTCTTTTTTTCTTATAGGAGTTGCTTGTGTACAGTGTTGATACAAAAAGTCAGAAAATATATCTAAATTCAGTAGATTCCTGGTCATTTTGCTCTAATAAGAATATAATATATATTTTTTATTTTTGCATAATTTCTTTCTTCAAACAGAAGATTATAAACTGATAATGTCATCCCAGATGTTGCTGCCATCTTACCGCCACACTTATGCAGGTGTTTGTGTTATGGGTAGAAGAAGATATCTTCTGCTCAGTTCATCTCCTCAGTGTTTAGTATAGAGAAATAATCTGTTGTTCCCCCAGGTAGCTGCACATTGCCGCCTTTCTACATTAGATATTGTCGGTGCAATATCTTGAAGATTTGGTTATGTCTATTAAATAAGACCAATAGTAAATGTGTAGCTAATAAACACTCATAGCCAAGAAACCATTTTGACTGTAAAATTATTTTCTCTGATCTGCCAGAACTCAATTCCACTATACATATATATAATGCTCATCATCATATTGTATTAAGTGTACAATAATAATTTGCCTTTTTATTGAAGCCACAGAGCTTCTATTCCTCAACTTTACAATGAACATTAACAGCTTTATTTTTAAAACATTTCTAGTGGTCAGTGAATAGGGTAGTAATTTTGAGAAGTCAATAAAAATTATATAATAACTATGATAATTAGTTATAATTTTCACTACAGACTCTTTAACTATGCCTCTTAATAATGAACCCCTGGGAGTCCCCACACTTTAGTGAACCGCATCAAAATTAATTTTGTGTCTGGATGTATATGTGATCTGAGCGCCTATGTTTTCTTTAAAAAAAAATACACTATCAGTGACTGTACACTGAGGGCCAGGCTAGCCTTGGAATCTGGCTTTCTTTGACTGATCATTAACACTTTGCACCTAATTGACCCAGAATTCCACAGACTGCAAACAATGCCAAACAATTCCAGAAATGGACATGGTAAAGAATCAGCATATGCTGGTCAGTTAAGGTAATAGCAAATTTATCAGCATTTAAAATCTGAGTGGTAAAAAAAAAAAGGTAGGAGCATAATTATCTATATTTATAGCTGTTACAACATTTTTAATAAATTAGCAAAAGTCAAAAGTTTGGACACACCTTCTCCTTCAGTGTTTTTTCCTTATGTGTATTATTTTCAACATTCATCAATGCAATTTTTCAAAATAGCCATCTTTTGATTTGATTACAGCTTTGCCCAGGAATTCTCAGAGGTGATGAGTGCTTGTTAGCTGCTTTTTCTTTACTCTTTGGTCCAATTCATCCCAAACCATCTCAACTGGATTTTGGAGGCTAGGTCATCTGATGATAAAGCAACCCCATTATTCTCCATCTTAAACAAATAGCTCTTACATAACCTATAGGTGGTGTTCGTGGTCACTGTCACTGCAAAAAAGGTTGGTAGCCATGCTGATTGTGTTCCCTCAATTTTGGACTAAACAGTGTCACCAACTAAAAAAACCCCGCACCATCACACCCCCTCCTCCATGCTTCAAACTGGGAACTACACATTCAGGAACCATCAATTCACTCTCTTTACGTCTAACATAGACACAGTGGTAAGAACCAAAAATCTTAAGTTTGGACTCATCACTGACCTAATGTTCATTCCTTGTGTTTCTTAGCCTTCTGTTTGTTGCTTTTCAGAAGTAATGATTTCTTTGCTGCAATTTGACCACGAAAGTCTGACTCACGCAGTCTCCTCTGAACAGTGGATATTGAAATATGCCTGCTACTTGAACTCAGAATCATTTATGTAAATTGTTGGTTTGTTTGGCTGGTAATTGTAATAAACTTGCGGCAGAGGTAGCATTTGGTCTTTTTGTCCTGGGGCTGTCCCCCTTATAGTGTTTGATTGATTTGGAGACTGCACTTGGGGATACATTTTAAGTTCTTGAGATTTTTCCAAATGACTAACCATAATTTCTTAAAATGATGTAATGATGTAATGATGGACTTTATTTTCACTTTAATTTACTACCTTACTATTGACTCTATGCTCACCCTTTTTTCTGCACAAAACAACTGATGGTTTAAAGCACATTGAGAAGATAAGAATTGTCACAGTGAACTTTTGACAAGCCACACATGTGAACTGACTACCACGTGAACCTGAAGAAAAAATGCTATTAATTTGCTGTCATTAAAATTTACTTTGCTTAGTACCATGGGTATAAATCCCGGGGGGGGACATGCCCCCCCCCCCATCCGAAGGGTTGCCCCCCCCGCCTCAAAAAAGATTACTTTAAAAAAATTGCACTCTCTATTACATTTTAGTAAATTTATTCTCTATTATCTGAAAAAATATATGTATGTATACCTAAATAATTGTGCATTTAGAAACAGTTGAGTTCCCCCCCTCCCCCTACACACACGAGACAGGTGTGTGGCTGCAGCTCAATTAATGTTCAACTTCATTAACTAGGGTATTTTATTTACCTTAAATAAAGCGATTCTCTTTAATGTAGTTGATGCAGACTCATTCATAAATTAGTTGCAGCAAAAATGCTGATTACTGATGTAATTTTCCATGAATCTGCTATATTAGCAATTAAAATATGACTTATTTAGTGAATGTTAGCTTGTTTACAATAGCTTGTAGCATAGTGCACATGCTAACACGCCAGAGCCGTTTCCCATGCAGTGTTTTATTTGGGACGACTTGGCATAATGTTAACTTACATTAACAGTCACAATTAGCATATTGTTTAGCTGTGCATTTACTAAATGAGCACTGTGCTATGTCCGAACTGACCCCACTGTAGTTTTATAATCAATTTCTATTCTGTTCTTAAGTGTCTTAATTAATTTGTAAATAAAATGTTAAACCTTTTTTTTTTATTCCTTTTTTTTAATTCCTTGTTTTTATTGTTTATTATTTTTATTCTTTTATTCCTTGTTTTTATTGCTGATTATTTTTTTTATGACTTAATTTATGTAAAGCAGTTTAAATTACCATTGTAATTTACGCAGTCTCCATGCTACAATAATAATGATAGAAAAAAGTTTTTCACTGTGGGGACACTGTGTCTTTATACTGTAAGTAAAATTTGACTATTATTTGTGTCCCCCTTCAAATATTGCTCATGAGAAATGTTTTGTCCCCCCCCCCCCCCCCCTACTGTTAAATGAAATTTACGCCCATGCTTAGTACACATACTATTTTATCTACTTTGGACAATCTAAAATCTAAAACATATGCTGCATTGTTTAACACTCGTTTACTCAATAATTCATGTGTTCTTTCATAGTTTGGATGTCTTCAGTATTAATATACAGTGAGGAAAATAAGTATTTGAACACCCTGCTATTTTGCAAGTTCTCCCACTTAGAAATCATGGAGGGGTCTGAAATTGTCATCAGAGGTGCATGTCCACTGTGATAGACATAATAAAAATAAAAAAAATCCAGAAATCACAATGTATGATTTTGTAACTATTTATTTGTATGATACAGCTGCAAATAAGTATTTGAACAACTGAGAAAGTCAATGTTAATATTTGGTACAGTAGCCTTTGTTTGCAATTACAGAGGTCAAACGTTTCCTGTAGTTTTTCACCAGGTTTGCACACACTGCAGGAGGGATTTTGGCCCACTCCTCCACACAGATCTTCTCTAGATCAGTCGGGTTTCTGGCCTGTCACTGAGAAACACGGAGTTTGAGCTCCCTCCAAAGATTCTCTATTGGGTTTAGGTCTGGACACTGGCTAGGCCACTCCAGAACCTTGATATGCTTCTTACAGAGCCACTCTTTGGTTATCCTGGCTGTGTGCTTCGGGTCATTGTCATGTTGGAAGACCCAGCCTCGACCCATCTTCAATGCTCTAACTGAAGGAAGGAGGTTGTTCCCCAAAATCTCGCAATACATGGCCCCGGTCATCCTCTCCTTAATACAGTGCAGTCGCCCTGTCACATGTGCAGAAAAACACCCCCAAAGCATGATGCTACCACCCCCATGCTTCACAGTAGGGATGGTGTTCTTGGAATGGTACTCATCAATCTTCTTCCTCCAAACAGGTTAAGTGGAATTATGACCCAAAGTTCTATTTTGGTCTCATCTGAACACATGACTTTCTCCAATGACTCCTCTGGATCATCCAATGGTCAACTTAAGACGTGCCTGGACATGTGCTGGTTTAAGCAGGGGAACCTTCCGTGCCATGCACGATTTCAAACCATGACGTCTTAGTGTATTACCAACAGTAACCTTGGAAACGGTGGTCCCAGCTCTTTTCAGGTCATTGACCAGCTCCTCCCGTGTAGTTCTGGGCTGATTTCTCACATTCCTTAGGATTATTGAGACCCCACGAGGTGAGATCTTGCATGGAGCCCCAGTCCGAGGGAGATTAACAGTCATGTTTAGCTTCTTCCATTTTCTAATGATTGCTCCAACAATGGACCTTTTTTCACCAAGCTGCTTGGCAATTTCCCCGTAGCCCTTTCCAGCCTTGTGGAGGTGTACAATTTTGTCTCTAGTGTCTTTGGACAGCTCTTTGGTCTTGGCCATGTTAGTGATTGGATTCGTACTGATTGTATGGGGTGGACAGGTGTCTTTATGCAGCTAATGACCTCAAAAAAGTGCATCTAATTTAGGATAATAAATGTAGTGGAGGTGGACATTTTAAAGGCAGACTAACAGGTCTTTGAGGGTCAGAATTCTAGCTGATAGACAGGTGTTCAAATAATTATTTGCTGCTGTATCATACAAATAAATAGTTTAAAAATCATACATTGTGATTTCTGGATTTTTTTTTTTTAGATTATGTCTCTCACAGTGGACATGCACCTACGTTGACAATTTCATACCCCTCCATGATTTCTAAGTGGGAGAACTTGCAAAATAGCAGGGTGTTCAAATACTTATTTTCCTCACTGTATATTGTTGAAAGCTATTTATAAAGAAAGAAAAAACACTCAGGTATAAGCTTTGACTGGTACTCTAGGTTGCTTCGTGTAAGATCTATAGTCCATATCATGTCTAAGTTATGGTTTCTTCAAGTTCTAGCAACCAGATTATATTAATGAATCTCATTTATTCAACACCAACATACAGCAATAAACAACCCATTCACCTTTTGCTTTAAAAAAAAGTGGTGATTTGATGTATGTGCTACAACCTGTAAAAAACAAAACAAAAAAAATGTTTTATAAAAATAGTAATGATGATGATTAAGTAGTAA
The DNA here is from genome assembly GCF_946808225.1 of Silurus aristotelis. Lineage (NCBI taxonomy): Eukaryota > Metazoa > Chordata > Actinopteri > Siluriformes > Siluridae > Silurus > Silurus aristotelis. The sequence goes on along the minus strand of NC_139590.1, from coordinate 12,745,446 downwards.
ATTTACCATACTATGACAGTAGAGGGCATAATGATTGTAAGAAGGTGATAGAAACTGTCATGTACTACAAAGTAAAATTAACATTTTCAGCTTTCTGAATTTCTTTCTTTTTAATGATTACATGTGAAACATATAAAAGACCTGGATATAACTCATTTAACTTTATATATAGCCTAACTTCTTTTTTGAATATATTTGGACATAAATTTTAAGATAATACATTATTATTATTATTATTATTATTATTATTATTATTATTATTATTATTATTATTATAAATGAAATACATTTTGGGCAGGGAAATACATGACAAGCTTTTTCTTTTCTTTGTTGAAGGTTACTCAGCACACGCGTATGGTAAATTCACTGCACTGGTCATGCTCTAAGAGAGGAAGGAAGAGCCCTGGTGAAAGGTTTTGTCCACTTCTCTCTTTGATCAAACTTTTGATTTTGTCAGCAACTCTGAAGAAACTCTGTACATTACACAGTTTACACGGATAGAGTTCTAGCGATACTTTCAACCAAACAAAGATGGTTCTTTACCTCTTCATTTACATTATATTCATTTTCACCTATACCCCAGGTAAGAAACTATTTTCTACATTGATGTTCAAGGCATTTAACAAATGTTAATGTAAATACTGAAATACTTTTTTACTATTTAATACTATTTAAATTATTTACAGTGAAGCTTTCATTATTTGAAAATATAAATAAACTTTGTATAAAACTAAAGTTCAATTTATAATAATTAGAAAATGTGAAAAATAATTAGATTAGAAAAGATAAAGCAGTGTTTTAAGACATTGTGATTTGTCAGCTGTGACTGGGTGATGAAAATGAAAACCTGAAAATGACTAATTAAAACAGATCATTTTTAACCAACATATAATTCTAAAATATATGTTGATTAAGTTAAAATAAAAATGTGATCAAGCACACTAAAGACAATTCCAGCATAAAAACATATTTAATATGTTTATATTGTAGTATTTGTTATATTGTTTGTTAGAAGTGCAATTGCTAGCAAAGTTATTATGGAGTTTAATTCTCCCAAAAGGAAAAGAACAAGAACACCTTTTTTCCTATTTACCATTTCCAGCAATATGCAAGGCCATACTTATAAGAAAGTGTTTGTGGGGACAAATACTGAATATCAGAAGGCAATGCCTGTACTGTACTGTGCTTTGCTGGCACAGTGAGCTAAAGCAGAGACAGGGACGATGACATGGACGATGGTGTTAGTGGAGGTATTAGCATGAAAATGTAAACTGTGGAACACAGTGTGCAGATGAGAGAGCTGGACAAATTTAATTTATAAATCGCTGCTGCATCACTCTGTTCGGACAGTGAAAAAACAAGGGTTAAATCATACTGTCACTACAATCAGTAATACAAAACAGTCTGAACTAAAAAAAGTCAACTTAATTGTTTATTTACAGAATTAATGTTTGTTGCTAAGTACAAAGATTAATATGAATTTTATTCACAGTGGATGATTCCTTTAAGTAATCATTTTATAGTTTAATTTTACAATTTCACGAGCCTTATATACTGGATGTGTGCACAGCAGTAGCGGGCCATCAGGGTCAGCAAGGCCTTCTCTGCTGGCCTAAACAGTATCAGAATCACTGACTTATATTTAAACATATATTTTTAAATGTATTACATTATTCCCAATAGAATATTCTCTTTATTTCCTAGTTTTTTCTGGGGTCAGCAAAAAACTTTTTCAGCCCATTTTAGCCGTCATATCACATGTTGCTAGGATCAAAGGGAACTACCGTATTTACTTCACAATGAACACTATTGGTGCACTGAATCTAAAAATAGCTGCTCGAAGGATGTTGCTTTAAACAATCAGATTCCAAATTGCCGACTCCGAGGCCCTCGAGCAGGCATAGAATAACATCGTCAATTTCACGTCCTTTGATTAAATTGTCAAAGCTTGCACTTGTCAGAGCTGAAAAGAGACTGGTTTAATTGTGTTCATTGGGTTTCTTTTTTAAGTGAAGGCATTCATTCTCACCGTTTGAGAAACCTGTTTCTGATGCAGGACTCTGTTATACTACGTTTCTCTATAATATTGATGGTGTCAATAGCCATGGTGTGATTAAGAGGTGGACTGATTCAGATAGAATACCATTGAAGGCCTAAGTGTGAAATGCACGGCCCGACACTGATGCAGTTAATATTTGAATCTTTCTATTACAGAACTCTCAGAAAGCAAGTGCATCATAATGGTAACACAACCACAGGAGCATCTTTATGGGAGATTCAACCAGTCAATCACCATCTCCTGCCACTTCAACACCACTTGCCAAAAGAAAAATCAGAATGAGGTGCAATGGTATGTGTTCAGGACAGACTCCTATTATCAGCTGGATATAAAGAATCAGGCAATGAAGTATGTATTGCAAGGAGCAGATCTACACATCAACAGTCTCTCACACACTGATGACGGCGTGTATCACTGCGCTGTATTTGATGCCCTTTCCACAGGCAGTGGTGCACAGGCTATTGGGAATGGCACAGCACTGACAGTGAAAGGTAAGATGCCTTGCTGTGTAACAGAAAACGTGTTGATTCTGGAATCATTGTTAAATCTATTTCTGTTTTCTTTTTTGCATTTAGGGAATGAATATAATGCTGGGCAAATCATGCTGTTCACACTGGTGGTCTTACTCTCCCTCTACATTTTAATTGTCCTGGTTTTCTTTATCTGTATAAAGGTATAGTGTTTTTTTCTTAAATAATAAATTAATTATAATAAATAATACATAAAAATAAATATTTACAGAGAACACGTTTGAACTCATATGCCATATAAAATTAAACCAATCTAACCTGACTAAATGCATCTATTCAGACTGGACGAGTCAAGCCATTTAAAAGAAGCCAAAGTCAAAGACAGGGCAAGGTATTGTTTCATTTATTTATTTGGTTGTTTATTAATTAATTTATTATATTTGTTCTAACGACTAATAGACATTACATAACATTAATTACATAACTATAAATGGTTTATAATGTTATTTCTTTTTTAATATTAGTGCTATGGTAGAAGAAAAAATAACATATTATTTTAAACAGCATAGCACAGCCCATTGTGTTTTTATTTTTGGTTTTACTTAGACCACATTATAGTGTTGCACGCTTGTGACTTTAATTAGTTCCCAGTGGAAACTTCCACTGATTCTAGTACTCATATAATAGAGGACGTATTTTCTTTTGCCTTTCTGAAAATGGGTTATGTTACCTTCAAAACTAGTCCTACATATGTTAGATATCTATCCTTAGTTATCCATCTTGTTATATCTAATTCACTTCTCTGTCTACACTGTTGTTAAAACTGTGTATCACTGCTTGAAATGCTTGTAACTAAGCATTTATTACATGGTTGTGGTGTAAAATATTAATTCTAGGTATATATGAACTGTACTTTTTTCTCAAAATAATATTTTAAGTGGGTTAACTGGACACCTGTGTGTGTGTTTAAAGGTTTATAGCTAATCTATCTGTGATGTGTTTTCTGTTACGCATCTCAGGGTGACTCAACCAGGAGAGTCCACTTTGGAGCTGTGGTGCAAGAACTTTACAGCAAGAGGAACTTGCGAAAAAACAAGAAAAAAACGTCCACTGAAGTTTCACCGGAAAACAAGGTTTTCTTGTCATTCTGATCCACCCAGATAAAAAGCCAGTGTGTGCAATGAATGTGTCTAATAAATATCATTGATTCTTTTACAGGCTCCAAAGTCCCGCACTCAGAAAGAAGACATTTACCAAAACCTGAAAAGGGCCCGATAAAACATCAACTCAGCACAAAAAGAGTTCTGCTGCGTAGAACATGAGGAACAGAAAATTTTTCATTGACCGATAAAGGAACAGTGAATAGTTCTTGTTTCTCTGTTCTATAGCATTATAAGTCAAACTGCCAAAATATTATAAAATAGTGTGAAACTGAAACTTGTACCGTTGCCACAGACTGTATTGAGGTAATGAGGGACACTATTCTCTGCTTCATCACCTCCGTAATGATCCATTGCCTTTTTACATACATTTAACCATTTGCTTATTTTTGCTTCTACATGATACAATAATTCATAGTTTTTTATTTATTTGTTCACTGCTATTCATATAGTCAAATTTAAAGACAGAAGTTAACAAAGTAGCTGCTGAATTTAAAAGAATGGTTGCAATGTTATTATGTTTAATTAGGCAACAGATTATTTGTAGTTAATGCGGACCAAAATAAATAGCTAAAGCAGAAGAACATGTGTGTGGCTGCCTGGGAAAACCCATTCTATTGTATAGATGATATTTTCATTTATTTATATTTTTGAAAACTACAGCCTTTCCTCAATGGGAGTACCTGGAATATAATTTACTGAGTATCTCAATCTTGAGTAATGTTTTATTGTTTCCAGATATTTTGACAGTATCTGTTTATTAACTGAATTGATTTTTTAGCCTTTTTTTAGCACATGGCTGTCAGACACACTGAGCAGAGCCTGAAACTCTGAACCTGTAAATCTCACTTTTTAGATATGTTTATTGCATTCATTGTTATGCTTATTAAACTGGCTTTTCGATCCAGCTTTTTTATTTTGATGAACAATATGTACGGTTTGATTAGTAAACAGGTGTGGTTAATAAGGGAACAGGCTTGTCTGATTAGTAAACAGGTATGTTTGATAAGTAGGGCTGCAACAACTAATTATTCAAATCGATAATAAAATTAATTGTCAAAGAATGCCGTTATCGCTTAGTTGGGCTGCTCAAGTTACGGGTAAGCATGATGGCAAGTTAGCACAGACGCTTGTGAAAAGGAAATAGAAAACACACTGGTGTCATGGATAAAGGTGTAACACTTCAGCACGGAAATTAACTACTGTGTAACCCTCATCATGTGAAAATGTTTTAGTTTGAAGAAGTGCTTTTGTGCACACTGTTTGTATCCTAACTTCAGGACAGTCGCACTTGATTTGGTCTGTCATGACTTGTGAGCATCAGGTTGTGCAATCACCTGGCTAGCGACATAGTGATGGATTCAATTAAACCGGATTCAATTAAACACTAAATCTACATTTAAAATCTAAATTCTGACTAATTGGAAAAAATCATCGTCCAATTAATCGATTATCAAAATAGTCGTTAGTTGCAGCCCTATTGATTAGTAAACAGGCATTTTCTATTAGTAAATACTGTAGATGTGTTTGATTAGGGAACAGGTATGTTTGATTAGTAAACAGGCATGCTTGATTAGTGAACAGGTGTGTTTGAATAGCAAACAGCTGTGTATGAGTAGTAAACACAAACATATAAGACATAGATGCTTCATTTGCTGTTTTGGTCCATTGCTGCGGTACATCAACAGAATTGCTGAAGCTCATATTTTTTACTTGTTTTATTCTTGGTTAAAAATGGGGGAGATGCCCCTAATGTAATAGAATTAAATTCACAATAAATTAAATAAAATCTTGTCACTACAAAGGCTTTTTCTTTGTTGAACCTCAACTTTGTAGCTTTCATTTATAGCTTCTATTTAGCTTCCTCCATTACTCTGGTGCTACATACAGAAAACACAGCTAACAACTAAAGTAAGTTGTCCTCACCGCATAAAGTGCAATGTGTGCAACCTAGTGCAAACAGTGCATATCAAAAAGTGCAAACAGACAACACAAGACGTAGGACAAATACACAAAACACAAAATAGTGCTGCCAGTAAATGTTACTTTATGGTCCACATCAATAAACCTCCTCATTGGTCTTCCTCTTTTCCTTCTTCCTGGTGGCTCCATTCTCAAGATTCTTCTACCGATGTACCCCATGTCCCTCCTCTACACATGTCCAAACCATCTTAATTGTGCTTCTCTCGCTTTGTCCCCAAAACGCCCTGCATGCACGGTCCGTCTAATAAACTAATTTCCATTTCTGTCCATCCTCGTCACTTCCAATGAAAATCTCAACATCTTCAGCTCTGCTATCTCCAGCTAACACACTTTCCATTACTTTCCACTGTTGAGCACAGGTACCTGAACTCCTCCACCTTCACCACCTCTTCTCCCTGCAACCGCACCACTCCACTGCCCTCCCTTTTATTCACACACATGTACTTTGTCTTACTTCTACTGTCTTTCACTCCTCTTCTCTCCAGTGTGTACCTCCACCTATCTAGGCTCTTCTTAACCTGTTCCCTACTCTCACCACAAATCACAATATCATCCGCAAACATCATAGTCCATGGAAACTCCTGTCTGACCTCGTCCGTCAACATGTCCATCACCACTGCAAACAGGAAAGTGCCCAGATCCAATCCTTGATCCAATCCTTAAACCAGTCTGTCATGCCTTCTGCAAACTTCACTGCTGTCACACTGTCCTCATACATGTCCTGGACCAACCACACATACTTCTCTGACACACCTGACTTTCTCATACAATACCACAACTTTCGGCACCCTGTCGCACGCTTTCTCTAAATCCACAAACACACAATACTCCTTCTGACCTTCTCTATACTTCTCCATCAACATCCTCATAGCAAATAATGCATATGTGGTGCTCTTCCTCAGCATAAAACCATAGTGTTGTTCACAGAAGGTCACCTCTTCTCCCAACCTGGCTTTCATCACTCTTTCCCATAACTGCACGGTCTGCACATCTCCCTTATTCTTGAAGATCAGTACCAGTACACTTCTCCATTCCTTAGGCATCCCCTCACCTTCCAAAATCTTGTTAAACAGCCAGGGTAAAAACTCCACTGCCATTTCTATGCTCTACCGGAATGTCATCTGGTCCAACCGACTTTCCACTCTTCGCTAGTCAACACATTTCCGTCTCCATCCTTTATTACTCTAACTTGCAGCACATCCTTCCCCACTCGATCTCTCTGCCTGGCCAATCGGTACAAATCCTTTTTTTTCCTTCCTTAGTGTCCAACCTCTCATACAGCTCCTTATATGACTTTTCCTTAGCTTTACCTACTGCCGCACCTCCTTGTACTCCTGCCTACTTTTCTCATCTCTCTGCCAATCCCAATTCTGTTTCGCCAACCTCTTTCTCCTTATGCTCTCCTGCACTTCCTCATTTCACCACCATGTCTCTTTGTCTTCCTTTCTATTTCCAGAGGTCACACCAAGTACCTTTCTAACTGTCTCCTTTATCACTTCTGCAGTAGTTGCCCAATCACCCAGCACCTCTTAACCAACACCAAGCCTCTTTCCTAAACCTCACACTACAGTCTTCCTCCTTCAGCTTCCACCATCTTATTCTTCTTTTAGTTCTCACTCTCCTTCTTTTCTTCTACAGACCACTATTCAAATGTTGTCTAGCTACACTGTCCCCTGCCAACACCTTACAGTCTCCAATCTCCTTCAGGTTGCATCTCTGGCATAGAAGACCTCCACTTCTATATACAGTGGGTACGGAAAGTATTCAGACCCCCTTAAATTTTTCACTTTTTGTTATATTGCAGCCATTTGCTAAAATCATTTAAGTTCATTTCTTTTCCTCATGAATGTACACATAGCACCCCATACTGACAGAAAAACACAGAATTGTTGACCTTTTTGCAGATTTATTAAAAAAGAAAAACTGAAATATCACATGGTCCTAAGTATTCAGACCCTTTGCTGTGACACTCATATATTTAACTCAGGTGCTCTCCATTTCTTCTGATCATCCTTGAGATGGTTCTACACCTTCATTTGAGTCCAGAAATTTTTGATTATACTGATTGGACTTGATTAGGAAAGCCACACACCTGTTTATATTAGACCTTACAGATCACAATGCATGTCAGAGCAAATGAGAATCATTAAGGTCAAAGGAACTGCCTGAAGAGCTCAGAGACAGAATTGTGGCAAGGCACAGATCTGGCCAAGGTTCCAAAAAAATTTTTGCTGCACTTAAGGTTCCTAAGAGCACAGTGGCCTCCATAATCCTCAAATGGAAGACGTTTGGGACGACCAGAACCATTCCTATAGCTGGCCGACCGGCCAAACTGAGCTATCGGGGGAGAAGAGCCTTAGTGAGAGAGGTAAAGAAGAACTCAAAGATCACTGTGGCTGAGCTCCAGAGATGCAGTCGGGAGATGGGAGAAAGTTGTAGAAAGTCAACCATCACTGCAGCCCTTCACCAGTGGGGCTTTATAGCAGAGTGGCCTGACGGAAGCCTCTCCTCAGTGCAGGACACATGAAAACCCGCATGGAGTTCTCCAAGATGGTGAGAAATAAGATTCTCTGGTCTGATGAGACCAAGATAGAACTTTTTGGCCTTAATTCTAGGCGGTATGTGTGGAGAAAACCAGGCACTGCTCATCACCTGTCCAGTACAGTCTCAACAATGAAGCATGGTGGTGGCAGCATCATGCTGTGGGGGTGTTTTTCAGCTGCAGGGACAGGACGACTGGTTGCAATCAAGGGAAAGATGAATGCGGCCAAGCACAGGGATATCCTGGACGAAAACCTTCTCCAGAGTGCTTTGGACCTCAGACTGGGCTGAAGGGTTACCTTTCAACAAGACAATGACCCTAAGCACACAGCTAAAATAACGATGGAGTGGCTTCACAACAACTCTGTGACTGTTCTTGAATGGCCCAGCCAGAGCAATGACTTAAACCCAATTGAGCATCTCTGGAGAGACCTAAAAATAGCTGTCCACCAACGTTTACCGTCCAACCTGACAGAACTGGAGAGGACCTGCAAGGAGGAATGGCAGAGGATCCCTGAATCCAGGTGTGAAAAACTTGTTGCATCCTTCCCAAAAAGACTCATGGCTGTATTAGATCAAAAGGGGGCTTCTACTAAATACTGAGCAAAGGGTCTGAATTAGGACCATGTGATATTTCAGTTTTTCTTTTTTAATAAATCTGCAACAGTGTCAACAATTCTGTGTTTTTCTGTCAATATAGGGTGCTATGTGTACATTAATGAGGAAAAGAAATGAACTTAAATGATTTTAGCAAATGGCTGCAAAATAAAAAAGAGTGAAAAATTTAAGGGGGTCTGAATACTTTCCTACCACCAACTGCCCTTCCTTCAATAATCCTCTCCCTAAAACCATATCTACCCATCATCTCTGTCCCTTTCACCAACATGCCCATTAAAGTGTGCCCCAATCACCAATTATTCTTTGCTAGGTACCTTCTACCACTTCATCTAACTCAGTTCAGAATTTTTTCTTCTCCTCCATCTCACCGCTCACTTGTGGAGCATAGGCACTGATTACATTTATCATCACCCCTTCAACATTCAGATTCACATTCTTTACTCTATTGGAAACTCTCTTCACCTCCACTTTACTCTTACTGTACTCCTCCTTAGGGATCACCCCCTACACCATTTTTCTTTTAATCAACACCATGATAGATCAGTTTAAACCCACCTCAAATGTTCCTGTCCTTACTCCCTTTACGTTTGGTCTTCTGAACACACAACATATCTACCTTTTCTCTGCTCCTCCATCACATCATCTACCTCTCTCCCTTTACCAGTCATAGTGCCAACATTTAAAGTACCCACCCTAACCTCCACTCTCCTACACTTCTTCTTTCCCTGTTGTAATAATAAATTAATAATAACAAATAGAATATAGAATATAAGATGTAGAGGACAGGGTGGTATGATCCACACGGTGTCCCTTAATGAGAGCAGCTAAAAGAAGTAGAAGAAAACAAATACATTCAAATCTAATATTAAATTCAATGCAAATAGCCTGTAATATCAATTTTCTAAATATAAAATGATATAGACAATAGTAAAGTAAATAATGAGTAATAAATAGTACTATATTTACTACTATAATAATTACTATACTACTACTACTACTACTACTAATAATAATAATATTAAATGCTAAATAATATATATCAATCATTCATAATTGCTAATCATTTTTAGGATTGCAGAGTGTAAAAGCTTCTTCAAATTAAACTGCTATGTAGAGCTTTTTTTTCTCTCTCAATCTGATACTGGGAATTGTAGTTCTGGTGTACATATTTGTATGCCGTGTATGCACACTTTGTAATGGCGAACCAAACCTAATCATATAAATAGCAAGTGAATGTCATACTCATAGACAGATCTCTAAATAAAACAAAGACACAAAGACAACAACAAAAATAATGTGTGTAAATATTGCTATTTACAGCAATGTACTATAAAATTTATCAGTAAATATATTTACAATAGCTCTAATTGGGTGCTTTATTTATTATTTTCCACCGTGTATTACCGCGGTTTATTAAGTTTAAGTTTTCTGATTTCCCTATTTTCGATTTCGTTCCATTTTCACTTTCACACGCTTGCTTTTCCCGCCGTATGTTGTTTGTTGTTTACCGGACACATCGCTTGTTTTCTCGGTGTGATTTTGGATCTCAGTTTAGATTTATCAATTGTACATCCTAAATGATTTTTTTTAAAAGCAGGAGAATCAGTCGATGTAAAAACAGAGTAAAAAAGGAAAACGTCAACATGCACTTGTTTCCTTAAAAAAAAAAACTCCAGCGGGGAAAGAGTGTAGAAACATGACGTGACAGTGTGTGTACGATTTGTCTGATAAATTATATTTTGTTAAATATCGATATCGGCAATACCGGTTTTTATAGTAATTGGTATCGGATCGAAGGGAAAATAAGTGCAATTCTCGGTAGAAAGAAGCCGAACGGAACTATCGCGAGAACTGGGTGAAATAAATTCTGCCGGAACTTTCGTCAAGCCTTCTTCTTCTTCCTGAATACAAATCACGTAAGTTAGCATGGCATTGAACTAGTCTGATATATCCATTCATATCTTTGCAATCCAATATAGTAGCACACATATTTTACTATATTAAAAATATCTAGCTCATTTGCTTTCTTGCAGCGTGAAAATCGAAGGGATTTCTTAAGGAAAAGATATTTATTAGTTTATTTCGGGGGGTGATTCAGAAAATGGTGGTGTTCTGTATCTAGTTGAGTTTTAAGTATGCCGAACTCGAGTATTATTTCTGCGTTATTTAAAACATTGCATAAAACTATTTCCAAATTACAAGATTATTAATTTTGTTTTGCTCATTCTATCAGAATGAAATTGCTAGCTGATAGCTAGCTAGCATGCTAAGTCTTTTGGTGTGGATTATAAACCATTGTACCGTCTCCTACTGGTTAAGACGGGAAATAAAATATTTTAATTACATTTTTATATTTTATTTAGCAAATGGCGGACGACGCCGGTGGTAGAGGAGGTTTCCGTGGAGGTTTCGGCACTGGCGGCCGGGGTCGTGGTCGCGGCCGCGGCAGAGGCCGGGGGAGAGGGCGCGGAGCCCGCGGCGGCAAGGCCGAGGACAAGGAGGTGAGGGTTTCTCCAAGACATCATCATCGCTTATTTTCTTAGCTACAACCCCAAATCATAAAAGCTATGACTTTCACTAAGATTTAGTTTCCTTTATATTCTATATAGTGGGTGCCCGTGACCAAGCTTGGTCGTCTGGTGAAGGACATGAAGATCAAGTCCCTGGAGGAGATTTACTTGTATTCTCTGCCCATCAAGGTGAGATATGAACCAGGTCCTTTTTCATATAATATTTATCTCGGAGTTTCATATAATAAAGCATGGGCTGGATGTAGGAGAAAAGGCGCTGAAGATCCTGAAGTTAATGTTTTCAGCGTTTTAATTCTTTACCACAGATATTTGCCTTTTACTTTTTCTTATACTTTTTCTTACTTTTTCTGCTAATGGCTAAAGATTTAGATATAAGAACTGGCCTATGATGAAGTGCTGTACAGTTTCACACTTTGTATTCAGTCTACATTGACAGCACTCTTTTGATATTTGCACTCTAAAGTGGGGTATTTATTTTTTTCCCCTCTATTTTGTCAAAGCACAATACATTTAGTCATGCCACCTAACAGACCTGCAAATGTCAGTGTTGTGAATGTGACTCTTTTTTTTGTTTGTTTTCAGGAGTCTGAGATTATAGATTTTTTCCTGGGTTCAGCCTTGAAGGATGAGGTGCTGAAGATCATGCCTGTCCAGAAGCAGACTAGGGCCGGTCAGCGCACCAGGTTCAAGGTGATTGTTTTTGTGTAAAACTGGTCTAATGACAATTTGAATTGTGTATATACTTTATTTTAATGACTTGTTTTTAAAATAGGCCTTTGTTGCCATCGGTGACTACAATGGACACGTTGGTCTGGGAGTGAAGTGCTCTAAAGAGGTGGCCACTGCCATCCGTGGAGCAATCATCCTGGCCAAGCTGTCGATTATCCCTGTCAGGAGAGGTTACTGGGGTAACAAGATTGGAAAGCCCCACACTGTCCCCTGCAAGGTAAACATATTTATTTATTTTTGAACCAAGAACACATTCAGAAGTGCCTAGTTATCCTATGTAGTCAGACGTTTGTGCTAATTGTTGATCTTGTGACTTTAGGTGACTGGACGCTGTGGCTCTGTGTTGGTGCGTCTGATCCCTGCTCCCCGTGGTACTGGCATCGTGTCTGCTCCTGTTCCCAAGAAGCTGCTCATGATGGCTGGTATTGACGACTGCTACACCTCAGCCAGAGGCTGCACGGCCACCCTCGGCAACTTTGGTAAGGAGGGTTTTAAGTAGAATTGTCCTAAATACTGATGTTCTCGCTGCTTTTCTAAAGGCACAGCTGGAGTATGTGCTTGAAAAATTTATTGCTTATTCACAATAGATCTTAATTTTACATTCTTAAACGTTTCAGCACTTTCTGAATTATTTTTCTGCCCCCAATCTTTAGCCAAGGCTACGTTTGATGCCATCTCAAAGACTTACAGCTATCTGACCCCTGATCTCTGGAAGGAAACTGTGTTCACAAAGTCTCCCTACCAGGTAAAAATCTACCAATGTTTACATTTTACAAATTAAGAAAACTGCAAATTGGATTTCTAACCATTTCTTTTCTTTCAGGAATTTACCGATCATCTGGCCAAAACTCACACCAGGGTCTCGGTACAGAGGACCCAGGCAGCTGTTCCGGCCTCCTAAATTTTGTACAATGGATTGAAATAAAATCCTAAAAACAAATATACTTGCCAGTGTCTTAATTTGGGTAGTTTTATGTAATATACTGAAGTACACAAAGCCCTGTCAAAAATAAGCTTTTTAGGGTGGGTTATATTTTATAACCATGCAAAGAATATGATAATTGGCGGCTGAGCCTCATTTGTTGTAACTTTAAGGTGCACAATTTTTAAGCTTGTTTTGTAATATTACCAAGCAAATAAAATATTTATTGCCAAGATGACAAATGATAAACAGGTACCACCTTTAAGTAATTTCTGGAGCCTGTATAGCATACTGAAATGCATAATGTGGAGGGGTCAACTTGGTGATTCTTTAGTTTAAAAAGTCTGTGCGGTAGCAGTGTAATCACATCCCTTTTTTGTTCCTGGAAATAAAAGTTAATGACTAGCCAGCTATTACAGTGGTGACTGTTCCAAGTGTAGGCAATCCTACATGCTAAGGATGGTCATGTTGAGTTAAGGGTTTTTGTGCTTCTTTATTCTGGCCAAGCATTTTGAGAAATAAAATCAGGTTTACCAGTATAAGTATATGCAAATAGGGGGTGGTTTATTCAAGAGCATCTGGGAGAATGGATTTGTTTTAAAGACACAACCTTGGGTATAACAGGCCTCCCAGATTCAGGAGTAAAAAAAAAGATTACTTTAATTCTGTGCTTTAGGAAAATCATTTCCTAGTAAAATAAGGTTTTGTGGTGATCTAGTGTCGGTTTAAACATTCAAGGAAAATTTTCAATGACCACAAAACTTTCAATAAATGTATTTATTTTACACATCTATACATACATTGGAGGAGCACAGCAGAAATAAGAGCAAAGTTTATGCTTTCTGTGCCTGTTCCATCATCCTCTCTTTTTGTTTCATCAAGCATTTTCTTGCACTGGCATATGCACCCAGATCACCATCTGAAACAAAAGGGGAACTTTTAAGCAACCCATTTTTACCTTCAAAACCCTAATGTGTAATTAAATTGCAAGGCTTTTAATCTATGAATCTCTAAAATCCTCACTGATCTTAATTCATATAGCAGAATAAACCATTACAGTGATGTCTGTGCCTTTGATGACAACAAAGCACTCGAACCTCCTGTCGAATAGTCAAATACCTTGTGTGTGTAAACATATTTGTTAATAAAGCTACTTCTGATGACTGACATCAAGTGATGTTACAAAGTGTCACATTTTTAATGGGCTGCAAATTTACTATCCTTTCATGTCTTTTTGTCAAACATAAAATCTGAATCCATAAATAAAAGCTAGATGTGTATATGTGCACTCACAGCGTGACTGGTAAGCCCTGGAGACTTCATTAAACTTCTGTAGCTCCTTGGCACAGTTCTGCTCGTAGCTGCGACCTTCACGCTGCTGACAGGCACGGGCACGCTGCTCCAAGATTTTCACAATCTCCTGGTCCACCTTGCTACAAATAAAAGAATAACTTTTAGAGTGAAGTCAGAAAATAATAAATATCTCAACAGGACAAGGCAAAGTCTATTGGTGCTCTAGTATTGTCCTAAAGAACCATTATCCAGCACAGTCTGATGATTCTGAATCTTGTGTGGTTAAAGATAGATCACCAACTCATCAAGCTAGGCTGGACAATACTCATGCCTACTAAAATTCTCCACATTTTGTAATACTACAACCTGGTAGTAAAATGGACTTAACTTTAGCTTTTAATACTTGATTTTTTTTTCACAATATGCCCACTGTTGGTAGAGACTGCTGGTGAAATAAAATGTACCACAGATTCTCTCTCAAATCCAGGTTTGAACATTGACCACTTAGGCCTAGCACATTAAGGTTCTTGGTTTTGAATCAATTCAGTGGAAATCTGACTTGAGGCAATTTTGATGGAAGGTGACACTTCATTGCAGGTATTCTTTTAGGCCTGTCTTATTTGGCTCCATTCATTTTGCCTGCAACCCTGACCAATGTCTCCAGTCCAGTGGGGCAGTAAAATCAGGGTGGTAAGCAGCAATGTGTTCCTGCCAAACACAGCACTTTGGGCCAAGTTCAGTTTCGGTCTCATCAGACCAGAGTACCTTAAACATCTCAGATATGTCATTCAAGAAAGTCCAATCATGGTTCCTTAATGCAGAGCTTTGCCGAACTGCGGCTGTCTTGCAAGCGGCTTCTCCGACCCGAGCCACTGATCTCCTGAGATTTCTTGTTTGCTTGTCTGCCTTATTTCTTTGCATTTTACACAACGGGTTTACGATCTGCGAATAATGACACAAACTGTATAGCTTATTCGCTTTACTTCAAAATGATGTTCCCTTCTTGACATGTATCAATAATCATGTCCATTTCAGATCAAGTTTGTACCACTACAAAGTGGAAGGTAGGTAGGTGTGTGTGTGTGCGTGTGTGTGTGTGTGTGTGTGTATACTTATCCAAAGCATTTTATATTCCAGTCCTTCTGGCTGGAGAGACTTACTGATCTCTTCTCCACTGCATTTCTGCTTCATAATAGCAGACATAATCGCCTTCTTGGCACTCAGTTAGCTCGGGTACACGTCGAAACTTCTGGTGGTAATAGTGGAGTTTGTTTTTGGGCTGTAGGCTTTCTAAAGCATCTAAAATAAATAGTAAACATAAATAGTGAGCTACCAAAGTGAGTTATCAAATCTTCCAGCTGCAGGAGATACTAAAGTCATGCTAAGTTCATTGCTAGCAATAGGATATAACTAGAGGCCGGTGTTGTTATTATTCACGTTTAGCTATAAAAACAGAAGTTAGGTGGCTACATTACATTTAAAACCATGCCCGAGACATACACAGCTCTAGAGAGTGATTAACAGAGACAGGAGCTGGTTATAATAACGTGCTGGAGGAGAAAGAGATGAGGGTAAACTCACTCCTGAATGCGGTCACAGGAAGGTCCACAGAGTAATAGAAAATCTTCGATGCAATTAAAACGGGGTTTGGAAGAGCAGTCTGTTTATCAACCACCGGAGTCCGCCGAGGTGGCTCGGGGTACGCGTCTTTATTATAATCATCAGGCATTTTCAGATGATTTTTTTATTTAGAAAAAAGACCTCGTATATTCGACCTCAAACCCTCGGTCTTTTTCTACACCGCGCATGCGCGCTTGATCCAACATGGAGGAAAGGGCAAACCGGATTCGCTGCTGGAAATCAAAATGTAGTTGGCGTATTAAATATATAAGTCTGAAGTACTCAAATGTATTATTCATAAAATAAAATAAAATACAATAAAATATAAATAAAACAAACAAGCATCATCAATAAAGCGAGTTCATTACGCAATTGAGAGGTCAAATGTAAAAGGTCGTGAGTGACGCCGTGTGTTGTCACTTCTTTGCCACTAGAGGTCGTTGTTTATTAAATGACGCCCCAATTCAAGTAGGCCTGTATTTGACATACCAGACATACACATACAGCACAGTGAATCGAAGCGATGTTCCCCCCAGGACCTACATATAATATAAACAAACAAAAGATAATGCAATCTCTGTTATTTCTTTGGTTAAATAAACATGCAGTTACGTACCTACTCTGATAATAGGAAATGCTTGTTCAAACCAATTTAGTTACATTTTAAATATTTTTTTATACTTTACAGTTAGTAGGCATTCTTATTGTTCAATAATACGTAGGCACACTATGCAGTATGACTGGAGGGCAAATATGACTTAGATGTGACAGCATAATTAAAAGAGAGAGCCAGAAGATAACATACACATGAGGGATCTCAGGGAAATACGATATCACCATCAACAAACTTAAGTGAATGCATGATAATGAAGGGACCACAGCATCCAAATATCCCAGTTCACAAAATCACTATAACCATGACTCCTCCAGATCTTCTGCTTTACCTAAGGCAAACCTCCTCAGCAGCTTCATTTCCATATTGTCTGCAATGTACACCATACTGCCAAAGGAATGTGAACACCATGTACACAAGGTCAAGTACAAACAACCAGGTTTTTTGTATGCTGTATCATTATGATTGTCCTTCACTAGAGCTAAGGGACTTAGCCCAAACTTGTCCCAACATCACTGAACACTTTTTTTCCCCTCAATTGTATGCCATGCCTTCTTGCCCAGTAACAGTACCTGGCCTCATAAATGTTTTTATGGTTGAATGGTCACAAATTTTCACAGCCACATTTAATTTGCCCACATACTTTTGGCCACACAATGCATTTATTTTCAATGATATGAGTAAAATCAAGAATAACAGAGACTGCTGAGATGGTGGAACATATAACTAGTCCACCATCTCAGCAGGCTACATCAGTTTTAAGAGCTCACTCAGTGTTGCCACTTGGCACCACCAGGCTTAGGTGAACAGCAATCCCTCTTATCTGAGCCAATTTAGAGTCCTTAAACTTTAGGTCCTCTTAAGTATGAGTCTTAGGACAACGCTTTGCTCTGTCTCTTTCAACCTTGTGCTTGAACCACAAGAACATCGATGGTCAGTGAGTGCCTGTTATTTGCTTGTCTTTCTTCTTTGTTTCTTTAAAGGGAGTCTATACTATAATATTTATATATAAATATAGTCAAGCGAAACACAAAATTCTAAAATTATTTTTTGTGAATTATGTTTACCTACAAATTAAATGTTAAGTAATGTGATATGTGCATTATTACACTGCACAATTATGCAAATTATAGATTTACTATTTATATCCCTATCTAGCAACTCTCACATCTGTGAGGTCTGTATAAAGAGAAGAGTACAATCACACTGAAGTTCTGTTTTCAGCAAGAAAAACAAAAGAAGCGACATTTACACAGATATTTTCTTTAGTTTCATAGGGGTGACAGGATTAAATTTAAGTTTGACATGTTTGACATTATTAATGTTTAATTTGAATACTAGTGTGCAGAAAGTAAAACTTTGATGACTATAGTGTAATTTTTTAATGTATGCCAGCCTCTTAGTCTCATCGTAAATTTCAAGCCATGGGCACATGGGTTTTCTGCCCGACAAGCTGAGTAAGAGGCATCAGATACATGACATATATCTCTTGTTTCTAGTGTAACAAGAAAAATGCATGCCTCCTCCAATAATATTCATACAATAGACCCTTACTTTGATTCCTTGAATGATTTATGTTTATATATAAAAGCAAGAAGAAGGCCTTTACCAAATACAGCAAGAAATGGCAGGATGAAGCTGGCAAAAAGCAGCTGGAGAAGGATTTTGCCATGATGAAGAAATATTGCTCTGTGATCAGAGTCATTGTGCATTCTTAGGTAACTGAAATGAATATGACTGCATGTTCATATTGGAAGCTGGAATACATCTATTTCCAAAATAAGTACAATTATTTTAGTATAACAGAATCTTTGTCTTTAGAGTCTTTATTATTTATGATTATTGTCAAGTCAAGAGTCTTTTTTTGTAATTTCTACTATACACAGTAATACACAGTACACAGTTAAAATGAGACAACGTTCCTCCAGAACCCTGGTGCTACACCAAACAACATAGAGCTACAACACACAGCATAAAGCTACAGAAAGTGCATCGAGTGCAACCTAGTGCAAACAGTACAGACAGACAGGCAACACAAGACAATACAAGACAGTGTGGGACAATTCACATAACAAGATAGCGCAGACCAGTAAACCTACTGTATACTCTAAATATACAGTACTGTGCAAAGAGGACTATAAAGACTATAACCGAGAGTACAGTATATGTAAACAAACACAATGCAGTGCAAAAACAGCAGTAGCAGCAGTCAAGAGGTGCAAAAACAGCATGTAAACGGTGTAATATGGTTAAGTGTGAATAATAAATAAATAAATGGTGGTGGAATGGATTGAGATGAGTAATGAGTGTGTTTTAAGTTTAGGTTGTACAGTTCGATAACACACAGTTGAGTGAGTGTGTGTGTATGTGTGTGTGTATGTGTGTGTGTGTGTGTGTGAGTTCCTGTTCAGTTCTGTGTATTGAGAAGCCTGATGGCTTTGGGAAAAAGCTGTTACAAAGTTTTGGATGTACACACACACACACACACACACACACACACACACACACACACACACACACACACACACACACACACACATATATATATATATATATATATATATATATATATATATATATATATATATATATATATATATATTTTGCTTTAATTACTGCCTCAATTCGGCATGGCATGGGGGTGATCTGTCTGTTGCACTGCTCAGGTGGTATGGAAGCCCAGGCTTCTTTGACAGAGGCCTTGATAGCTCATTTGCATTTTTTGGTCTCTTGTTTCTCATTTTCCTCTTTACAATACCCCATAGATTATCTGAAAACATGACTCCCCAAACCACCACGAACTGTGCAAACTTTACACTGGACCTCAAGCAACTTGGATTCTGTTTCAAGAAAAAAATGCAGCCCAAAATTTAGCCCATGGATACGTCTGTGTGTGGTGGCTCTTGAAGCACTGACTCCAGCTGCATTCCACTCTTTGTGAAGCCCCCCAAATTCTTGAATGGGCTTTGTTCACATTTTTCTACCACATTTGTTTCTTCCATTCAACTTTCCATTAATGTGCTTGGATACAACACTCTTTAAACAGCAGCTTCTTTAGCGATGACCTTTGTGTCTTACCCTCCATGTGCAGGGTTTCAACCAGACTGAGACACCATTTAAAGGCTCAGGAAACTTTAATGAGCTGATTAGAGTGTGACACCACAAGTCTGCAATATTAAACTTTTTCACAATATACATTTATTTTTAAGTAGACCTTATATTTTAAAGGTCAACAGCACTGAGATGAGTACTGAGGTTTATAAAATATATTTTAAAAGTAAAATGTCCCTTGCTGAAAAAAAGATTAAGACCCCCCCCTATGCAAGTCAACTCACATAAAGTCACTGTTCATTATGAGACAGTTTCTTTTGTCTATTTAAGTTCATGTCTTTGGCCAATGCCACACTTTTGTTTCTTACGTCATAAACAAATTCATCACATGGACTAATGCTTGTCTGAACATTATATTTCAAATGGCCAAAATAAATAGATTGTATTGTTCCAGACAAACCACACTCTAGTCAGTGTATTTATTAAAGGCAGTGGATAAATATCTTTTACCCTCCCTGTAATAAATGTTTTTGCCATGTCAGTTTAAGCATGAGGCAGCAGTTTCAAATAGCATTTTAAAAAATGTTAACGTGCTGTTAACATTTTTTAAAATTAAAAAATTTATAAACAAAGGCTTTAAACAGAAGTGGGTATCACTTTTGCTGTGTTTTATGTTTAATTATGTCAGTAACCACTTCACTAAAATTGTGATAAATTGAACTGACACATATGATGTGCAGTAATTGCAATTGAAAATGCTCTTTTGGATGAGTGTCATATTTTCTTTTCTATATCACTTTTTACTTTCCAAACAGAGGGAATGACAAATACATAATGTACATATAACAATAGAAAATGTTAAGTAAAGCATTCAGATGTTTTTGCACACTTAAATGGTTAAATTGCCTGGTGCTTGTATAGTGGTGCTTGATCCTGAACTCAGGTTACTGTCAGTGTCATGTCATGATCTAAATAAGTGTGTATGATCCATGTTCTGGGGACCATGGAAAATACTTGAGTAGTTGCACTTTTTTTTCTTTACTGTACATAAATTATTCTGCTGCATTTATAAAATATTAGTGTTGTTGAAATTTAATGATTGCACTCTTACTTAACTATGTATTGCAACTATGAAATGTTTTACTGCTTTACTTTCTTTTGTTTTTAAATTTAATTTTATTAAATACACAGCATATTCATTACAAATCCCAAAGGTCTCTTCCTCTCTTTTTAATCCAATACCTGCATAGTATACACCAATGAAATGGGTGGAATTTAATTTGAACATCCATTCAGAAAAAAAGATTTAAGACTAATGCTACAAAATATTATTATAAATATACAGTATATCTATACATGTGTTTCTGAATATATGTCAACCACAAGACAACAATACGAAACTTCAGGATGAGCTCCCTCGTCCTAACTCCTAAAATATGGTCCTAAAATGTTGAGGGGAAAGACAAAAAATATGGTGTGAAAAAGCATACTGAAGTAAACTAATTTGCTAATGTTAGCTGGCAAAATAAAAAAAAAATAAGCTGTTCTTTATCGTTATCAAGTTAGTTAGTGTTGGTCATGTGTATTTGAGTCAGAGATTTACATATTACAGAGATTGAATAATGTTTTTAGGGATGACATAACTGCTTGAAAACAAATATATGTTATAAATAAGTTTTCATTAGCAAATTTTCAAATATTTAATATAAATTATTATTATTGTTTTATAATTTATTTAATATTTATTTCTCTCTCTCTCTCTCTCTTTTTTTTTTTTTTATTTTTTTTTTTTTACATACATTTAGTAGCTTTTTTTTACCTAATACCTGAAATTTTAACTGCATAGATTTCACAGGTCCTATATAGTAATACAAATCTCAATAAATTAGTTATTAATTCAATTGTTAGTTATTGTTAATATTGTTAGTAATTCAATACAAAAAGTGAAATTCATATATTATATAGATTCATCACAGACTGATATATTTTAAGTGTTTATTTCTTTTAATTTTGATGATTTGGGCTCAAAATAAACAAAACCCCACCAATTCACTCTCAAAAAATTAGACACATTAGACACATTTGTTTCTTCCATTCAACTTATCATTAATGTGCTTGAATACAGCACTCTATGAACAGCCAGCTTCTTTAGCAATGACCATTTGTGTCTTGACCTCTATGTCCAGGGCGTCAATGATCAAAGTCAGCAGTCAGTCCCCCATGATTGTGTAGCCTGAACCAGACTAAGACACAATTTAAAGGCTCAGGAAACCCCTTGTGTTTGTATTTGATGAGCTGATTATGGTGTGACACTATATATGATATATATTGAGATATTATTATTGAATATAGGACATACAGTGAGAAAAATAAGTATTTGAACACCCTGCTATTTTGCACGTTCTCCCACTTAGAAATCATGGAGGGGTCTGAAATTGTCATCGTAGGTGCATGTCCACTGTGAGAAACATAATCTAAAAAAAAATCCAGAAATCACAATGTATGATTTTGTAACTATTTATTTGTATGATACAGCTGCAAATAAGTATTTGAACACCTGAGAAAGTCAATGTTAATATTTGGTACAGTAGCCTTTGTTTGCAATTACAGAGGTCAAATGTTTCCTGTAGTTTTTCACCAGGTTTGCACACACTGCAGGAGGGATTTTGGCCCACTCCTCCACACAGATCTTCTCAAGATCAGTCAGGTTTCTGGCCTGTTGCTGAGAAACACGTTTGAGTTCCCTCCAAAGATTCTCTATTGGGTTTAGGTCTGGAGACTGGCTAGGCCATGCCAGAACCTTGATATGCTTCTTACAGAGCCACTCCTTGGTTATCCTGGCTTTGTGCTTCGGGTCATTGTCATGTTGGAAGACCCAGCCTCGACCCATCTTCAATACTCTAACTGAGGGAAGGAGGTTGTTCCCCGAAATCATGCAATACATTGCCCCGGTCTTCCTCTCCTTAATTTAGTGCAGTCGCCCTGTCCCATGTGCAGAAAAACACCCCCAAAGCATGATGCTACCACCCCCATGCTTCACAGTAGGGATAGTGTTCTTGGGATGGTACTCATCATTCTTCTTCCTCCAAACACGTTTAGTGGAATTATGACCCAAAAGTTCTATTTTGGTCTCATCTGACCACATGACTTTCTCCCATGACTCCTCTGGATCATCCAAATAGTAATTGGCAAACTTAAGATGTGCCTGGACATGTGCTGGTTTAAGCAGGGGAACCTTCCATTCCATGCATGATTTCAAACCATGACATCTTAGTGTATTACCAACAGTAACCTTGGAAACGGTGGTCTCAGCTCTTTTCAGGTCATTGACCAGCTCCTCCCGTGTAGTTCTGGGCTGATTTCTAACCTTCCTTAGGATCATTGAGACCCCCACGAGGTGAGATCTTGCATGGAGCCCCAGTCCGAGGGAGATTGACAGTCATGTTTAGCTTCTTCCATTTTCTAATGATTGCTCCAACAGTGGACATTTTTTCACCAAGCTGCTTGGCAATTTCCCCATAGCCCTTTCCAGCCTTGTGGAGGTGTACAATTTTGTCTCTAGTGTCTTTGGACAGCTCTTTGGTCTTGGCCATGTTAGTAGTTGGATTCTTACTGATTGTATGGGGTGGACAGGTGTCTTTATGCAGCTAACGACCTCAAACAGGTGCATCTAATTTAGGATAATAAATGTGGTGGAGGTGGACATTTTAAAGGCAGACTAACAGGTCTTTGAGGGTCAGAATTCTAGCTGATAGACAGGTGTTCAAATACTTATTTGCAGCTGTATCATACAAATAAATAGTTTAAAAAGCATACATTGTGATTTCTGGATTTTTTTTAGATTATGTCTCTCACAGTGGACATGCACCTACGATGACAATTTCAGACCCCTCCATGATTTCTGGAGTGGGAGAACTTGCAAAATAGCAGGGTGTTCAAATACTTATTTTCCTCACTGTATATAGGCTATTGTATAAAATGTTTTAAGTGTGTTACCTTTAAATATCATCTTTATATTATATCATTTTGATATCTTATTGTTGTTAAAATAAGTAGCAGTCTTTCTGTCTGTTTTACAGATGCGCCTGCTTCCACTGAGGCAGAAGAAAGCCCACATCATGGAGGTGCAGGTGAATGGAGGCATGATAGCTGAGAAGGTGGACTGGGTGAGGGAGAAGCTGGAGCAACCTGTGCTTGTGTCTTCTGTCTTCTCCCAGAATAAAATGATCGATGTGATCGGGGTAACCAAGGGCCATGGTGTTAAGGGTTAAATGTATGATGGGACAGTTCTCCTTGCTATGCATTAGATGAAATGCTGATTCAGAACTTTGAAACAGCTGTGCTCTCTCCTGTCACACATTGCACAATTTTTTGTTTAATGTTTAAGCATGATTATTTATATACCATATACAATATACCATATTTATTTTTTTGCTATTAGATCCATACTACATGATTCAATAGGGACAAATTAGAATTAAGCTTTCACAGTGTGATAAATATTATATTTTAATATCTGTTTAAACCTCTACATTTTTGCATGTTTTATACATAACCTTATATTATTTATGTATTTGTATGTATTTAATGTTGGTTCTTGTACAGTAATTTTTTAGTTCATTTACTATTAGTTAGATAAATTGGTTTTGTTTTTACTGTTAGTAACAAAGCAAGAGTAAAATTAATGTTTTAACATATACTAAATATTAATGACCACAGTAAAAGTATGCAAGTACCCTGGTTAAAAATACTTACAATGCAGAACCATAAAAATATAATGCTTTAGAAAGATATAGCTATAGCAAGAACATATACAAATATAACATACTCAAAAGGAGCATTTTAAAGTCCTCACAGAACTGCTGTTGGGCTCACTAGGTTTATATTAGAAATGTTTTGCTTCTGTTACCTGCAGGTGTGATGAGTCACTGGCACACCAAAAAGCTACCCAGAAAAACCCATACAGGTCTCAGGAAAGTGGCCTGTATTGGAGCTTGGCATCCAGCACACGTGGCCTTCACTATTGCTCGTGCGGGTCAGGAAGGCTACCACCATCGCACAGAATTCAACAAAAAGGTCTGCTATTTTTATTGTCTCTGAATGAAAAAATATTTGCCAGTATTATGTATCAACTCAAACTGCTTTAATTTTTTATTTTTTATTTACCTTATTGGAAAAGGGGTTCATATCCAAGAAGGTAAAGTGGTGTTCAACAATGCCTCCACTAGTTATGATACAACTCAGAAGAGCATCAATCCACTGGTAATAAAATCTACAAATAAACAAATATATATATATATATATATATATATATATATATATATATATATATATATATATATATATATATATATATATATATATATATTTTCTTTTTTTTTATGTATATCCATTATATACATCCTCTAACCATGTGTTGTACATGCCAGTCACTATTTCAAAATGTCTCATGCAAATTAAACTTTTCAACAGGGAGGCTTTCTCCGCTATGGAGAGGTGATCAATGACTTTCTGATGGGGAAAGGTTGCATGGTTGGCACAAAAAAGCGAGTGCTTACTCTCAGAAAGGTATGATTTTTAGGTATAATGTAAAATTAATCCATTAAATTATAAAAAGTGCCCCCTTTTAAGGTCCCCTGGTGAACTAGTGGTTAGGATGTGGCGCTCTCAACGCTGCAGCCGGGGGTCGATCCCCGTTCAGGGAACCAACCCCAGCCATTAGGGTTGCACAAGCCTTAGTGCCGGTCCCAAGCCCGGATAAATGGGGAGGGTTGCGTTAGGAAGGGCATCCAGCGTAAAAACCTGACAAATCAAACATGCGGATGGTCCGCTGTGGCGACCCCTAACGGGAGAAGCCGAAAGAAAGAAAGTTATAAAAAGTGCCCTCTTTTCAAGGGATAGCATATTTACATTATATGCACTGCATATATTAGATCAGTATGGACTTTGAAATACAGTCCTCTCAGACAGTAATTGAATGGCATTACTAGACAACTATTATTTTTATGTACAGACAACTAAAAACATTTGGGTTTGATATAAGATGAATATATTCTTGAAATTTTGTGCACTTTTGTGAACTATTGTCTTCTTGCTGATGAGCGGTTTGCATCGTGTTAGGTTAGAACTCTTTATTTCTTGTATCAAAGTCTTCAAACCTTGATAAGTAGGGGGCTCAAAAACATGTTCTAAGTTGTAGATATCAGGAAATTAAAGGTGAAATTCAATAATATTATCTCATTTTGATCGTCTAATTTCAAACCCAAATTTCGTGTCCTTGCTGTTCCAGTACTTTTGGAGGAAACTGTATGTGTGTTGATGTTTATACCTTAGTGTTTTATGCTGATCTATGCTGATTGGTCAGAATATGTCGTTTTACAGAATATGTCGTTTTTGTGTCTACAACACAAAGGCTCAGACAGTAGTTTAGGCAGCAAGGTATACGTTAACACATTGTTTCCAATAGATTATTATTTCTGTAGTAAAAAAAACAATATAGAGATATGGTGGACACTTCGAAGAAACATGTAACATTAAACTTAAAAAAAAAAAAAAAACATTTTTTGTCAGGAGATGTTTATTTAGCATTTTTGAAAAAAGTCTTCAGTGTCAGTGCTTTGTAACAGAAATAAAGCTGAAATTACTAAGGGTTTTGTGGTTTCTCTGTAACATTGCACATTTACATTAATAGCATTTGGCAGATGCCCTTATCCAGAGTCAATTAAAGTTATCTAATTTATAGAACTTCAGCAGTTGAAAGTTAAGGGTCTTGCCCAATGGCCCAGCAGTGGCAGATTGGTGGTGCTGAGATTTGAATTAATGACCTATCTATGATGTGTATTTCATTAATAAATAAGGGATTTTAGCATCAACAAATTGCTGTGAGGAAGAAAACACTTTGATACATGCTGCTACTGGAAAGTAATCAGCTGCCACCACACCATCTTGGACTTTTTGTAATTGTATACTTATGTAACAGTACATCATGTCATGCTTTGTTCTTTATGCCATACTACATTCACCTTTGTGTGTTTTAGTCCCTTCTCGTGCAATCCACACGCAAGGCCAAGGAATCAATTGACCTCAAATTTATAGACACCACCTCCAAGTTTGGTCATGGCCGCTTACATGGTAAATAAGAACATTAAACCAGGCAAATAAGCATAAAGTGAACAATTGTTTTTCACATGAATTATAATGAACAACCTTGACTTAAACTTGAACTTATGAATTCTACTATTTAATTTAAAATAAATTTGAGTGTACTACAAGCCTTTTAGATCTTTTAGAGCTTCATGTTCTGTGTAGTGATTCAAATTTTCAAATTTCACATTTTGATTCTCTGCTCTTGTGTCTAAATTGTCAATTTATGGCCAGATACCATATTCAAAATCCAATTCAGCAGTTTCTATGTCATAATAGTTTAAGTTCACCAATAAATATTCTTTTGCAACAAGGGTAATATTTGTTTCACTCACAATCTGCCATTTTCCATCAGAACTGTGCGTAGCTCAAGTACATTTGCCTCAATTTCCTCTCCAATGTACGAGAACTATTGCAAATATGGCACACAACATCACGATTTTCACTTTTTCCATCATGTCCTTTGTATCCAGGCATTATTCTGAACTGTGCTCCTGTTGATCCCGGCTTTCCCCAGAGAAATTCTGAGACATGTCAGTATTGTCCATCCCAGAAGACATAAGAGGGAGGTACAAGTCATCCATGTTGGGCATTACAAAGATTTCCTGTTTACAACCAAAATATAATGCTGGTTAGATACCTGTATAATGGCTAGCACAGAAATATATACTTAATATAATATACTTTAAATATGTGTTAAATATTGCATATATGAAAATCTGAAATATTGTTTGCACTTCAAAGTAAATGAATGTCACGTGACCTGAAATTCACACTGCAGTTTCCTCTCTATCCACTCAGTTACATAAGTGAATGTGACCTCCCTCTCACCCAGCATAGGCTTCACTCTCAGGTCTAGTCTTGGTGGAACACGGAAACTGTACCTACACATGCATATTAACACACATACACACATGATTACTAAAGTCTAGCGATTTTTGGTTTATTAAAATGAATAATTTGAAGAGGAAGAATAGCAGTACCATATTCGGTCAGTGGGGGGTGGTGGAATGTTAACAGCTAAAGGTCCTGAAAGCTCCTGCACTTCAACGCTAAGTAGCATTGGAGTGTTGGAGACTTCAGTGATTTTCTTTTTGATGTACTCGTTTTCTGTGGCTTTCTGGAAATATTTCGATTTGGCAATCTTGTCCACAAATCTCAGAATTTTCCTGCTGGTGCTGCTTCCACCATGCCTAGAGATGTAGAGATTAAAATTTACTTACCTTTTCAGTTAGAATAGTACCCTAAAGAAAGAATCATTTAAAGTTCTAAAGTTATAAAAGGATTATTACCCCTCAGTCCCAGTGTATATACTCTTATCTCCCAGTGGGCCTTGGGGCTCGGATGGCATCAGCTCCTCTTCATCAGATGAGTCTGCACTGGATGACTCTTCATCACTGTCTGCAATGATACTCACCCTGGGCCTTGTGATAACAAACAAACATACATGTGCAGATTTCTGTTAAGAGAGTTGCAGTCTCTATAAATATAACTATTCAGGTAAATATTATCCCAACCCTTAATATTTAGCAGAGTTTTGAATAACACAGTGTAGAAGGTCGTGCACCATTGTTAATGTAACCTCCAAAGACTTTAAAACTTTAGAACTAGGCCAGTGTTAGTACAATTTTGAAACACAGGGAACAGCTTTTAATACACACAAATGCGCACGCACGCACGCACGCACGCACGCACGCACGCACGCACGCACGCACGCACGCACGCACACATTTATCCTCCTACCCAACACTTGTGCTTGGCTC